>NC_134472.1:71172088-71248752 GCF_964194025.1 Convolutriloba macropyga | reverse complement strand
GATGAGTTTATTCTTCGTCAGATAGTTGTATGTTTTTTGTAAAAATTTTGTTCAATTTTTTGTGGAATGTTTTCATTACGTTCAAATTTTCATATAATAATAGTGTCATCCGCAAATTGAACAATATCATTTTCACCTTCCAAATTTTCTGAAAAGTCGTTGACATATAACAGAAAAATAGAGGTTCTAACAAAGTTCCTTGTGGAACAACATGTTTGATAGTTATTTTATCTGATAAGTCAATACCCAGTTTTACGCAATGTGTTCGATTTGCGAGAAAGGATTTGAAAAGTAAAATTGTTGATTGAGACAGATTGAAACTTTCATTTTACTTGAGAAAGATCTCACGTGAAACTGAATTGAAAAATTTTGCAAGATCTAAGAACACAGCACCTATGTCATTGTTATTTTCCATATTTCCCATTATTTTTTCAATAAAGTATAGCACAGCATCAGTAGACGACTTTCTGGATTGGAAACCAAATTGTTTTTTGTTTAAAAGTGCAAACTTTTCAAGATATTCTACTAACTGATTAAGTAAAACTCTCTCAAAAACGTTTGCGAAAGTTGGTGTTACGGAAATTGTACGTGGACGATAATTAGTTAAAACAGAAGCATCTCCTTTTTTGAAAATTGGTGTGATGTGTGAATCCTTAAAAATTGTTGGAAAAACTTTCTCTTGAATAAAATCGTTAAATATAACCTGAAGTTTTGTCCCAATAGCATATTTTTGGGATTTCAATGCCCAAACATTTTGTATCCCGCCCTGGTGCTTTGTTGTTGTCTAGATTGTCAATAACTTTATAGATTTCCCTCAAAGTAAAAGGTATAGAGTTAAACTCTTGAAATTTCCGCTCTATTTTTTCGACGTTCAACGGAACAATATGACCTCTGTAGATGACCATTTCCTGAAAACTCTGTTAAAAGCGTTGCATGTTGATTTTTTTGTCTTTCGTTTTTTTTTTACCATTTTCATCAGACCATTTTAATCGCAGCTTGGCAAATTGGATGTCATGATCTGCAATCAGCCTCCTTTAATAATCTCCACTCGTGTTGACACTCGTGTGAAGTTGCATTCTTGCGCAAAAATAAAAGTTTGTCTGACCACATGCCCTATCTAACACTCAAGTGAGACCATTGGAACATCTCAATCTCATTAACCAAATCATTGTATCTTTTTTTAATTTTACTATTGCCAACAGGGCCACAATCCCTGAAAGCTAAAAACTAAACCCTGTGTTATTATTGAATAAATATCCTCCAAGTACTTACAGCAATGCACAATTTTCTATGATTCTCTTCCAAGCCATTTCTCGCAAGGTAACCATTCATGTAACAAAAATCGTGCTAGATAATCATTCCTCTTTAATAAATATTACAAAAACAATCTTTTTTCTTACAGAAGAGTTACAAGATAAGCCAGTTCCTGCATCATCTTGCAAGATGATCAGATGACAATATGGCACGATCCACCAACACAACAGTCGGCCCCTAAAAAGTGGCTATGCTCAGACCGTGCCAGACAAAACGTGCCTATTTCCAGACCAACCAAGATAGAAATTGCCAATGTTCCATACTTTTGTTCAAAAATTGTGGGACATTTGTGCGTGCCAAAACAAAAAAAGTTCAATAAGTAAACTATCTTTGCGTTTATGTGTAGGCAATTGCGAGCTCAAAATTAACTACGCTTAAATTTTCGAACAATTGATATCATTTTTGCACGTTTCAAACTGAAAACTACGAAAACATTGTTCTCATTTTCAAATTCTTTCAGTGTTCATCATCAGGAAACTTTCACCATTTAGACAAGAAACTGCGACTCCACTAAACAAATTGATTTGCAATTATGTATAGATTTTGCGTCCATGTTTCGAGATTGTGTAGTTTCGAACTTAATACGCCTTTCTGGTGAGTTCTTTTGGGTATAGAAAAAGAAATTCAGATTTTTCTGCTTGTTATCACAGTACGTTGTGCTCCCTCAATCACAGAGCGCCCTTTGTTACATGGTAAATCATTATGTAAAATTATGGCACGTGGGTCTGTGGGGGTGCATTCAAATTCACAATTTTTCCGATCCTAAATTTGTAAGCATCTGCTTACATTCATATCTTTCAAGGTTTTTTTTGTATTTTGCTACAATATAGGCAGAATTGTAACAGCTTATATTCTAAGAACTTCTGAAAGAACATATAATTTAGGTCGAATTCTTTCCTTTTGGGAACCCTGTGAGTGGAATAGTTAAGTTTTAAGAACCTTGTAAGTCGAAAGGTTGACTTGTAAGAACTTGCTAGTCGAATGGTTAAATTGTAACTCGTTATATCTGTTTTGATGCTTTTCACGTTTATATGTGCTCAAAACTCAGTACATGTTCTTGATAGAAGTTTATCGATTTAATTTTTCCCGAAAAATACAGGAAAATAACAAGTTAAAAAAACAATTTCGTATCGTTATCTTCTAATTATGCAAAAATTACAAATTATTGAAATTAGTTTGTTCTCTCTCAACCTTCTAACACATTTACTATGAGGCTTTTGGTCATCATAAGCAACAAATTCTGAACACTCATGAAACCATATGCAGTGAAGTTGTGTTCAGTTTTTATTAAAACACTCACGTGCACATTTTAAAATGCCGAAAGTCTGCAATGCCAGAAGTTAAAATGCCAGAAGCTCCTACTTAGCCAGAAGTTGACTTCTGTTGACTTTCGTCAAATTAGAACGTGCGCGTTTTGTGTTTTAAGTAATGGTTACGTGAATCTGCTTGAAGTTACAGAGAACTTCTGGCGTTTACCGAGAACCGCGAAGCGGTTCAAGATATAATGCCAGAATTTCGAAGTGACTTTTGCAGAGTCACGTAACCATTTTAAAACAAGCACTGTGCAAGTTCAGTCGGAAGCTTTGCGGAAGTGATTTTGTCCGATTAAACAATCAAAATAGGAGTTTTCTTCCGATTGATGAAAAGGAAAATCACTTTGGTAGACAAATGGCTCTTTTTTCCCAAAGCACTATAGGAACAAAACAATTTCCCAATTTCATTTTTCTTTGATTTTTCTGTTTGATTTTTAAAAAGAACCAATTTTCCCTGATAAAGAATGACCGATGATGATTCCATTCTTGCAAAAACAACATATGACATGATTCGATGGTTGAAAAATCTGTGGAAACGATGGATTCAAGTTAAAAAAAGGGAAGACCCAGAATGTTTTGGGACATATATGGATATAATTTTTGCGAGGAGTCTATACCTAGCCGACCAACACCTTTGGCAATTCATACAAGGGATTTTTTTCCGTTTCTCCATCCCCCAGGAATTTTTTAAGTTTTTGCAAGCCCTCCCCCCACCCCCACGTGCTGTTACTGGTTTATAGGAGGATGAGAGATCAGTACTCTTATCCTCCTGTAAACTAGTAACAGCACAGTTAACATTACATAATGAAAAATACAAAACCAAAATCCTGTTAGGGGAAAGAATTATATGCACCAACAATCAGTGGAAAAAACGGAAAAAAATTTTTTCAAGAAATTCGAACAGTTAAAAGTGAAGAATATCACCCAAGCAGTCTCTACAGCTTTGCAATGATGATTCAAATATATATATTTATATATATATATATATATATATATATATATATATATATATATATATATAAAAGAACGTGTCGATAACACAATAAAAATAATGGAGGACAAAGATATTCATGGTCTTCGTAAATCTCTTGATTAAAAAAAATGAAAAACTTAACATCAAGTGGCTAACGTACTGCACCAAGACAAGCAGAAGTTATTACTGAACAAATGGAACAAGAACTTTGAACCAAAAAAATGAACCAAAAAAACTATTAAAAACAGTTTATTTCTTATTTGGTAAGCACTTTGCTCTCAAAAATTGCCGAGAACACCATGATTTACGCCACGAAATGGGAAGCCAAATAAAATTTGTTGGTATGGGACAAGAGAAAAAAGTAATGTACCAAGAAGATTTGTCAAAAAATAATAATGGCGGATTGAAACATGCTAACTACAAAGCAAAAACGGGAACAATCTTCTCAACTGGTGGATCACAATTATCAAAAAGTATTTGAACAAAAATTCACCCGAAATCCAAATTGTTTTATTGTAGACCACGAGAAAACGAAAGCGAAAAAGACTGGTTCCACAACCAAGCAATTGGTGTAAACACTCTGGCATCCATAATTCCAAATATTGCAAAAGAAGCAGGTTGGGATACTGTCAAATTATGGAGCGGTCATTCTCTGAGAGCTTCAGCCATTACCGCTTTATATGATCATGGGTTTGATGATAAATCCGTTAAAAAATTCAGTGGCCACAGATCAGACTTCGCATTTTGCGAAAATCAGAGATCGGAGAAACGCAAAAGGCAAACAAGTGAGATTCTCTCACGAACCAGCCAAAGAAGCCCGTGTAACGATTCCACGGGAAGATATCATTGAGGAAGATGAAGAGTTAGAATTGGCAATGAGCCAAATCGTTGAAAAAGATGGATTTTAAAGTGATTCAACAATTGAATACGAGATGTCTCAAATTGATATACCAGATACGTTTTCATTTACTGGAGCTGTATTCAATAATTGTACAATTAATTTTAAATATAGAAGTCTTTTTGGAGTCAAATTTTAAAAATTTCAACTTCTGGCTAAGTATATAGGGACTTCTGGCTAAGTATATAGGAACTTCTGGCATTTCAACTTCTGGCACTCGCCACTTTCGGCATTGTAAAACTTGCACGTGCGTGTTTTAAACATGGTTACGTGACTCTGCAGAAGTTACTTCGAAATTCTGACTTAATATCTTGAACCGCTTCGCGATTCTCGATAAACACCAGAAGTTCTCAGTGACTTCAAGCAGAGGCGCGTAACCATTACATCAGCTTTGATCTTTTGAACTCACCGATGCTTTTGACGGAAAATAAGGATCTTTTCTGCCCCCCCCGGGGCCTCTAGCATGGCGTGAGGGTACTCGCTCTTACGGTCCCTAAGCGCACGTGCTGTTTTTTACATAGTAACGTGCTTTATAACATCATTACATTTGTAATGGGTGGGTTGGGAGGGTGGATGCTGAAGTGATTCCAAAACAAGTTTCTGTCGTTTCAGAAGGAAACTTTCAAATGCAAACTGTGGGATTGGCATCAATTGGGCTACAACGACGAATCAGCTCTCAGTGGGTTTTGTAGGCCGTCTGTTAGAGCACGTCTGTTAGAGCACAGCCGAGAGTTCGATGGTTCTACAAGAAAGCACAGCAAAGCGAGAGTCATTATGACTGCACTAGGCGCAAAGTCTCAAATCCCACTAGTAAGTATCGCTGAAACGAAAAATAGTCACAGGACAGTTATTAGAGATATATTTTGATCGCAAAAGCTCAATTTTGTTCTTTCTCAACACTATACTCCTATAACTTTTTTTTGGATGGTGTGGTGTCTTGTCATTGCCCCCCCCCTAACTTGAAAGCGATGGTTTGGCAAGAAAACAATTTAAGGTCTTTTTTTGATACTCAGACCCAGATAGTTGCAAAACGTACACTTTTGTTGTTTGCCGTTTTTGATGCCGTTGTCGCCTAAAATGGCAATTATCTCATCATAAGTCAAGTTTTCTCTCGGTAAAAAATTGGAGCTTCGACTGTTGAACATTGAAGAAAATTTAACAATCAAATTCGGGGTTAGCGTTACCAATTACCCCAATTAAGTTGAAAACAAAATTCTTCAATTAAAATAACACTTCATAGGTCAAATGTGCTTAGTAATTCCTTAAAACTCGAGCCAAGATCTCCTAATGAAGCAATTTTGCTTCAGGAAAAAAACACCACGGAAAAAAACCCCACTTAATTTTAGACAGGAAATAAACCCCCACGGAAAAAAACTCAGCTAGTTTTTAGATAGGAAATAAACCCCACGGAATAAACCCCCACTTGACTTTTCACGAGCAGCGCATTTAGCGCGCTTAGCCATGCCTCGCGAGCCATGGCCATAATTTTATAGTCTTCAATTTTTTTAGAGCCGTAATCTCGTTAATCGCAACCCTGTTAATTGACTTCTTAACCGGTAATTAGTTCTAACAAGAGACAAACTTTTTCACACTTGACCACCCCGACCCTGCTCACAGTGAGTTTAATTGCTGTACCATTGACTCTTAATAGTAACCAGTACTGAACCAGAAGAATGGAAGTATAAAAACTTTTGCCAGTTTGCCCAGATTACATTAAGATACATCCCAGTCTGTCCCTCTTCTTCGCAGCCTCGTTTACATTGCTTGACAACACTACACAGATTGTTTCACTGTGAATACAAAGAACATAGCAAGTTTTGAAAATTTCGAATAATTCGATCTCAAGCATAAATTTTTTAAAATGGCGATACCCTTAAAAGCTTTTCAAGCTCCAACTATACCATATATTGGTGCATTTACATATTATTGGTGGAGTCAAAGGCGGAATTCGGAGGCAGAGGTCGGAGGTGGAGGTCGGAGCCGGAGGTCAGAGGCCGAGGTCAGAGGTCGGTGGCGGAGGTCGATGGAGGTTGGTGGTGGAGGTCGGTGGCGGAGGTCAGTTTGACAATTACGAGTGAAAGGCTGGCATCACACCTGTCGCGTTATAACTAGGAGGGCGCGGATTATAACTTTCGAAGGGCGCCGATTATAGCAGTCGGAGGAAACCAACTGGACTTCACCCAGAAATCGAACTTGAACAAAGTTAACTACATCATTTTTTAATTAAATACATTTTAAATTAGTTCATTGCTTTTAATGAACATGTAAGCTGCCTTTCAACTTTCAATTAAGCTTGCATATATTATTTTGCCGCGTTTTAAGATATATATATATATATATATATATATATATATATAATTGCGGCGTGGCGTGTAAACTAACTGCTCAGATAGAAGTCATGCGGTAATTATAGCTGCTCATATAGAGGACATGCGGTAATTATAGCTGCTCAGATTAGAAGCATGCGGTAATTTGTTATGCCAAGATAAAAAGACAGAAAATAAGTGCAAACTACTCAGACAAATGAGTCATTTTAAGTTTAACAGCCAGACTGTAAAAAGAAAAATATGACATGAATAGATTCATGCATAATGCAAAAATTCAGCATGTTTTTTTCATGGTTCAGCTCTGAACTGCCATGACAGATAGCTTCGGGCATTCATTGCCATGGAAATTATACACCATAACCGTAGACAATAGTGACCTGTAAAACAGTAGCAGTAAGCATGAACAAAAGTTACGGAACCTTGTAACTATTTTTCACCTTCGACAAAAGATTTTTTATCAAGCCTGAACAATAGTTGCAACATTTCGCAACAATTCTTCATGCTTATTGTCACTGTTTTACAGGTATTAGCATAGTATGTATTTAGGAAAATAGTCACGGGTTTTCCAAATGATGCTTAATGCTCAACGATATAAATATAGGTCCGAACCTTTAAAACAGTTTTGATAAGTATCACTCAATTTTTGTATAACTGTATAACTGTCCCTGATCATTTTTTTTTGGGGGGGGGGAAGCTTCCAGGTACCTGGTGTTGTAAGAAATAAATATAGTCAGGTCACGGCGCCCATATTAGAAAAATGTTTTGATTGCCAAAACACTTTTGTTCTTTCTGAATACTACTTCATTTGATAGAAGTCGATTCATTGTGTTGCTTTACCAAAACATTAATTTTTCAAACGAAACGTTTTAATAGAAAGTTTTTGTTATTGGATTCACCCTCTCAGAACCCTCCCAGAACGTAGCTTTGGTTGAGTTGTGCACCCCAAAATACAGAATTACTGTCAAACAGCAAACTAATACGTCTTTAATGGGTGCCACAGACGGAAATGAATCACCTTTAAATGGAAAATTTTATGCGATGTAAAATATTTTTTGAAACAAATTATAAACACGCCCCTGTTTTTAATGACCCCCATGTTCATGGCAAGTTTTATGAAGAGCCTCAGACGTTTTGTGGGAGAGATTTTCTTGAATCATATAACACAGTCAAGCAACCCTACTTAAATTCTGTGCAAAATCATTTAATGGATTGAGTAAAAGTCCTTTTATGGGTATTTTTGGCCAAACCTGGTTTTCCAAAATGATTTGATTCTATAATGATCGTTTCATTGGTTGAGCAAAGATCTTTTCACAAGACTCCTATTTATTTTCTTATCTCTGTACATAAGGACGCAGCAACTGAGCGAGATGTAACAATTTTGCACAGTATCAGTCCAACTTGGGTGTAAACAGGCAGAAAAGTCTAAAGAAATTTTTAAATAATTGAGATAGAGCACACATCGAAGTTTGACTATAACGCCAAATTATTTGATTGAATGGAACTAAACAGTTTGAATGTCAAGCGTTCTTTCCCTGAGCGGTGAAGAAAAGAAGGCGAATAATCATATTTATTAAAAAATTAACGCAATTTTTTGAGTGCGTACTGGTTCTTCGGAGTTGCCAGAGATAGGGTGGCATGCTTGCCGACTACAATATAGGCATTACTGAGAAACCAAATTGCGCATATAGTTTTTTTAGGCAAAATGCAGCTTCAAAATAGATTTTCCCTCGTGTGAAGATTCAACGATATCTCCACTTAAATTCTTACATTAAAAAATTGAGATAACAAAATTAACTTTAAATTAGTTTAAATGCTTTTCCATTGCAAACATTTTGCTCTTTTCAACTTAATAACCTTTGCAGGAGGCAAAACATTAAAATGCTTTCTGAAAAGTTATTCTGACTTCAATAACAGCAATGTGATTTTTAAAAAAGTGTCTAATAAAAGAGTGTAATGTGTAGGCCCATTTATTTTATATTACAACTACTATTTACATCTTAAATAATCTGTGGTGATGTCAAACCTAATCCGTGGCCCGGTCTTGCGGTTATCCAAACAATGGAAAGTTACGAAAAATACCTAGCTAACTTAAGTTCGCTTATCCTCATTTTTTTATTGAAAAAACGGGGTTTCAATAACAAACGCAAGGAATTCTCAAGATTTCTACCACAACAAGACAACCAAACGCATGATAGTTCCCAAATCATGAATGAACGATAACAAGATATACCAAAACTTTTTTAAGAATAAAGCCCTGTTTCAAACAAAGTAGGTCAAAGTTAACGCAGTTATCGGAAAGTGGTAGAGTAGGAACATGAATACCAAATTCATTCAAATATAATATCAGGAGCAAAATAAACGCAATAAAAAACTTTGGAGTCGTTGTGGTTCGAAGTATTAGAACCATTTAGGACAAACTTCTAATAAACTTTTCTTATTGTTCTAAAAACCTAGCAGATTTTTTTTCTTGATGAAATGATGTTGAAATTCTCAAGAGCATGTTCAATATCAGACAACACTCTATTTTTTGGACACTAAAATTTAATTTATTTACAAAACAAAAGTTAATTATTAACAGAATTTGCTTCCAATAATAAAACAATGGAATTCTAGATGATCACTACTTAACCACAGAAAATCAGATGTACCATACAGTTGTATGGGAACAAATGAACAAATATTTTGTAATGATCTTTTTTTCACAATTATTTTTTCGTTCTTGAAACTCGAGCATGAAAAGAGCTATTGCAATACTTTTACAGATATACTGCAATTTTTTGTGCAGCTGAACTAAATAAAAGAATAGCATCAACAGATTGAGGACGAATATACTAACAAAACATTGCAAGTTTTACACTTCAAAATTTTCGTGATTTAATCGAAGCTGTATTGATCAATTTAGCTATAAAATTTTGAGAAACAACAAAAAGGCCAAGAGAAAAATGGGAATCAGCAAGAAGTGAAACGCAAAAAAATGGTACAATAAAATCATTTCAAAAGATAAGAAACAAGTGGCTAACACGTTAAACAAATTTTTTCTAAGATCATGTTTGTATGAAGTAAAGAGATACATTGTTGAGCTCACTAATTTTTTTAAATAAAAACACAATTCATTTTGATTCATATCGAGAAAAAGTTGAGCTATCTAATTAACAAACTACCACAGAATAAGTGCTGGGTCCTGGATTTCTACCCTCATGGTTTTACAAATACCGTAGAATTTTTATTTGAACACAGATATTGTTTGCAATTAAGGAATGTGTTTCGAATAGATTTTTTAAGATTTCCTTGAAACAGACTATGTAACTTCAATTTTTAAAGATGGTGGTCCGCTTGACTTCTTGAACCACAGACTAATTTCAACGACACCAGCTCTTGCTAAATTATTTGAAAAGTTACTACACCAGCAAGTGCGAGAACATGAAAAAGAACATAAGAAAATAAACGGAAGTCATTTCGGATCTCTGAAAATTAAATCGCCAATTGACACTATCAAAAATTTTCAACTCAAATTTTCCAAAAAATTTGTTTCGAAACAATTTCAAAGTGAAAGTTTGGCCTGAAATCGAAAACATTGCTAGGACCCGTCTATATAATAGAAATTAATGCGTTAAAAACGGAATCATATGTTCAGATTGGGTGACAACTAACCATGAAGTACCTGAAAGAACAGTCCTTGGGCCACTGATTTTTTAACTGTTTTTTACGATTTCTCAAAAAACTACAAAATTCGAACAAGTTATACAAATCGCAGATGACACTTGTATTATATCTCACTCCAAAACGGATCAGGAAGATCTAGCAAATTGAGAGTAATTTTTTCAAAAAATTGATAAGTACATGAATCAGGACATATTAACCTTAAACAAAGATTAGAGTTGAATAACTCTTTTTTTTACAAAAAGATTGGTATCACAATGAGTGATTTCATTTTAAAGATAATATCATCTCGAGATGGTGGAACAACCTACCAATAGAAATCCGGAAAGAAAAAACAGGAAAAACAAATTTAAGGAAAAATTATTTAGAGAAATGATCAAATTGCATGAACGTATTCCATTAGATAAACATGTACATGGTTTTAGAAATTTCTACTACTGCTAGTAATTTAAGGACCAAACTCTTCATATGCTTATGAAGTGATTCTTAGAATGTAAATGTTCAACCAAGCCTTTTGTTAGGGTAATTAAACAAAAAATTATAACAGATTTTTAAAAAAGTCGAGCAGAACGCATAGGCCCTTTGTGTCGAACAGAGTGTTTTCATACCATTTTTGGTTTGAGTATGGCCCTGTTTTGAGTCGGAGTCTGCACCCACACGGGGCTTCATCTTCTTCGCCGGCATATTTTTGAAAAACTTTGAAAAAGTGTTAGAAGGATATATCTTTGCAGTGAAGAGTGGCCTCCACCACGTCAGGATCAGAGGGAAGTTTGGTGTTGTGTACTGCCTTGTTAGAGGCTCAGTTGGTGAAACTTACATCAATGCAGAAGGTTTTTCAGTATGGTCTGGGTCTTCATTCTCTGGAACCACACCAAGACATTCGGCTCGCGCTGACTATCGCAAAGTGAGAATTGTGCTTGGGAAGTGTTTTTCCTACATTCTGATCAACGACACCACATACGCAACTGTCACTGGGGCTGAACCAGATGAATACGGATACAAAGCATTGTGTAAGACAATTTCCGACAATTTTCCAGCTATTATTTGACCTTAAAAACCTTATTAATCTTGATACGGCCTTAGTACGGTACCTTAGAAATCTTAGTACGGCCTTACTACGGCCCGTAGAAAAATTAACAAGATCTTAGTACGGTTTTGATCAAAGACTTATACGGTGCCGTACCACGCCTTACTAAGTTAAGTAAGTTTGTCCAACGTGGGTAAGGTTTAAATCCTGCTGATTCAGTCTCTCATCAGTTCATTCAATTTAACTGATCAGAATACTTCCCGGGTCGAGAAAAAAATCGGAAAAATAGGTTAGATAAGCGTTTGTTTTCACCTCAAATTTTGTACATAAATTTGTGGTGAAATGCGTTGAAATTATGAAATTTCACCGCTAGAGCAAGCGGCGAACTTACAAAAAGTTTCCGCATTTTACCACTCTCAACAATTTACCTGCATGACAAGGGTTCGAACCTCTCACCTACTACATGTCAGCGAAATCTTTCTCCACTGTGCAACTGCTCACTAAAGTCTAGCATTCTTGTTTTGGATTTAAATCAAATTTACACTACTTTCAGTAAAAAATACGCATCGATTTTTTATAAGTTTTGCGATTTTTATCGATGAAATTACATAATTTAGAGGTGAAATGTGGTAAGTTTACTTTTTGGAAAGAGGTGACTTTTTGTAAGTTTACTTTAGTGGTGAAAATTCATAAATTCACCGCTTGAAAAAGTTTCAAAAAGATGTTAGATTAAGGGGTAATTTTAGGAGGAAGGGGGTTAAATCTAATAAATTCTCCCTTACTCTTCATAACCCCCTTATCCTACACCGTTTTACCCCCCTAAATTTACCCCCAATCATTCATTTTTTTGACACTTTTTCCTTAGCGGTGAATTTATGTAATTTCACCGCATCTACTGGTAATCTCACAATTTGATAATTTTAACTTTTCTCTAAGCGGTAATTTGTTATAAGTTCAACACTAAGTTAAGCGGTGAAATTATGTAGTTTCGTCGCAATTACCGCTTATCTCGCATAATTTAGACACATTTTTGAAAGCGGTGAAATTATGTAATTTCACCGCTAAATTCAGCGATGAAAATATGCAATTTCACTGGTACCAGGCGTAATGTTTTTTTTGTCACCGTATTCACCGCCTAATTTATGTAAATTTACCGCATTTACCGCTTATCTTACATAATTTTGCGTTGAATGGCGGTGACACCTCAACCCGGGTTTCAGACAAAATTTATGCTGTGTGAGACTGTACGTTTTAACGAATTGTTATACATTATATTGTACATTCTCTTGGTTGAGAATTGTTTCTAAAGATTTTTGTGTGAATTTTTGTAAGAAATGCAGTGATTGCGGTGAATGCGGTGAAAAAGAATATTTCACCGCATTCGACCGCATTTCTTGCAAAAATTCACCGCAAAATTCACCCCATTTCTTACAAAAATTCGCCACATCTACTCTCTGGCAAATAATGTAAGAAAATCGGTGAATGCAGTGAGCGCGATGGAAAAAAAATAACCCCATTTCACCGCATTTCTTACAAAAATTCACCGCATTTGTTTTTCAACGTTTACGTAAATTCACAAGAATTATCATAGATGTCAGTGACAGTTGGCGCAGTGGAACAAGAAGTTGAAGACATACAGTAGGTACGAGGTTCGGACACGTGTATGGAGGTATCTTTTTGTAAGAATACCAAGAACGTGGTGAAAATAAATAATTCACCGCGATTCACCGCATCAACCGCAAAAAGATGCAAGAAATACGCGGTGGAAAAATTTTTTTCACAGCATCTCACGGCATTTCTTACAAAAGTTCACCGCCAAACCTCGACCCGGGTAGATCAAAATTTGGTGTGCCCAGATCGTTCCACACTTGAGAGTGCGTAAGGCCAGACTTCTGTGCGATCATCCAGGTTTCCGCACTGCGTAATTTTCAACGCATGACTCCCCTCCCCGTGTGATTATTTTGGTCTGGAAACTCAGCCTGGGTTGGATTGTTTGCAAAATTGTTTTCACGTTTAGCTAATTGCAGTCATTATCAGACCATTGGATATGAAGATTTCGAAATTTGCTAAAATAAGAGTTGATAAGTTTGTGGTATTAATCGTTTTGTAATATTATTTAAAACAGTAAATAATCAATTACAAAAATTTCAAGTAATTTATGCTCGGATTTTTTTGTGACTTAATTTCTTTTAATATTGACCTGTTTATGTTAGAACTGAGTTCTGTTATAAAGTAATTATTTTTCCAGCTAATTGGGGAGTACCATGCTAGTTTCTAAGTACGGTTGAATTTCAAGCCAACATTCTTTTTTAAGCGTACCACCAAATGAACGAAGTTACCATGGGCACAAATTATTGAGAATTTCTACTGATAACTGGGTGGAGAAAAATTCTACAACTGCTTCAGAAATGCGCTGAAATTCGATAAAAAATTACGCTGAAATGCCACTGAGTTTTACATAGCACATCATACACAGTTTTGTATAAATACTGCAGTAGTATCCATCAGGCCCAGGTGTGTTTTTTTATGAACAGACCTAGTTTTTGGAACCGCAAAAATTTTCCACGATGAGAGGAGTCATTGATACGGTAATCAACATGATGAAATTTTGGCTCATATTTCAGGCGTGCACGTTCTAAGCTCATTTCTTAAACATTGATGTGAAGTAAAATCCCGGGTCGCCGCTTCCTTCGTTCCATACAAGGATCATATATGATGTCATACAAATCATAACGTATTTTCTAGTACGATCCATGCATGGAACCAAGGAAATCATATATGATCCTTCCATGGAGCCAAAGAAATCATATATGATCCTCGCATGGAACCAAGTAAACCATATATGACCCTTGCATGGAACGAAGGAAATCATTTATGATCTTTGCATGGAACCAAGGAAATCATATAAGATTCTCGAATGGAACCTAGGAACTCATATATGATCCTTGCATGGAACCAAGGGAATCATATATGATCCTTGCACGGAACCAAGGAAATCATATATGGTCCTTGCATGGAATCAAGGAAATCATATATGATCCTTGCATGGAACTAAGAAAATCATATATGATGTTTGCATGTTACTAAGGAAATCATATATGATCCTTGCATAGAACCAAGAAACTCATATATGATCCTTGCATGGAACCAAGGAAATCATACATGATCCTTGCATGGGACCAAGGAAATCATATGTGATCCTTGCATGGAACCAAGTAAATCATTTATGATCCTTGCATGGAACCGAGAAAATATTTCATGCTCCTTGCATGGAACCAAGGAAATCATATATGATCCTTGCATGGAATCAAGAAAATCATATATGATCCTTGCATGGCACCAAGGAAATCATATATGATCCTTGCATGGAACCAAGGAAATCATATATGACCCTTGCATGGAACCAAGGAAATCATATATGATCCCTGCTTGGAACCAAGGAAATCATACATGATCCTTGCATGGGACCAAGGAAATCATATGTGATCCTTGCATGGAACCAAGTAAGTCATATAGGATCCTTGCATGGAACCAAGGAAATGATATATGATCCTTGCATGGAATCAATAAAATCATATATGATCCTTGCATGGCACCACGGAAATCATAAATGATCCTTGCATGGAACCAAGGAAATCATACATGCTCCTTGCATGGAACCAAGGAAATCATTTATGATCCTTGCATGGAATCAAGAAAATCGTATATGATCCTTGCATGGCACCAAGGAAATCATATATGATCCTTGCATGGAACCAAGGAAATCATATATGATCCTCGCATGGAACCAAGAAAATCATATATGACCTTTGCATGGAACCAAGAAAATCATATATGATCCCTGCTTAGAACCAACGAAATCATATATGATCCTTGCAAGGATCTAAGGAAATCATATAGGATCCTTGCATGGAACCAAGGAAATCAAATATGATCCTTGCATGAATCTAACGAAATCATATAGGATCCTTGCATGGAACCAAGGAAATCATATATGATCCTTGCATGGATCTAAGGAAATCATATAGGATCCTTCATGGAACAAAGGAAATCAAATATGATCCTTGCATGGATCTAAGGAAATCATATAGGATCCTTGCATGGAACCAAGAAAATCATACATGATCCTTGCATTGAACCAAGGAAATCATATATGATCCTCGCACGAAACTTAGGAAATCAAGTATGATTCTTGCGGGAAAACTAGACTTTACTGTTGAAATTTGTCCCATACGGGATAACATCGTCTTGACCTGTGTCGGTTTATCTTAGATTTTGGAAGTGGTGGAGATTGCATGTATAGTCCATTTGAAAATTACAAATCTGGAGAAGCCAAAGTGGATTTGAGTGACACTGAATTCTCCCTTGCGGCCAATGCCAACTTCAGCTACACAGGATACAGGAGTGTCACACTTGAAAAAGTTCAAACCAGGAAAACTGTCCACTTTAAGGGTAAATTCACAACAAGGAGGTTGCTTAAAAAAAAACGTACAAGTGCTCAACGGCAATCGATATCATATTTGCTGAACACATCATATGAGACTTTCTACTTAGCATCAATTTTCCCAAAGACTATTATTATGCCGTTTTCTTGGAAACATGAAACAAGGAGGCTCGGTAATGTGCATTTGCACATAATGTTGCGAACCTCTCTTCCTCATTATTGTCTGAAATGTCTACTAAATAAGGAAAGAATAAGTAATAAGAAAAGAGGTATGAATAAGAAAATTGCTTTCAACACAAATAATATAGTAAAATAAATAACGCCACTTTAGGGGAACGATGAGACCTGCCATTAATAAGAAAACGAGACAAGACAAAAAAGAAAACCAACTAATTAACAACAACAAACATTTTTTACCACAAAACTAGCTGTCTATTTTTTTTAAAGAAAAGAACTTAAAAACGAATTAAAAACAACGTCAAATAAAATCTAAACTAAGCCGATAAATTTGTACACCACTAGAAAAACATGGGATCAATCCTTGATTAGACTCGGTAAAAAGTAGAAAAAACGAACAAAAAGTGGCAAAGTTTAAAAAAAACTCGTGTATTTTGATCCTTCCATGGAGTCAAAAAAATCATATATGATCCTCGCACGGAACCAAGGAAATCATATATGATCCTTGCATGGAACCAAGTAAACCATATATGACCCTTGCATGGAACGAAGGAAATCATATAGGATCCTTGCATGGAACCAAGGAAATGATATATGATCCTTGCATGGAATCAATAAAATCATATATGATCCTTGCATGGCACCACGGAAATCATAAATGATCCTTGCATGGAACCAAGGAAATCATACATGCTCCTTGCATGGAACCAAGGAAATCATATATGATCCTTGCATGGAACCAAGGAAATCATATATGATCCTTGCATGGAATCAAGGAAATCATATATGATCCTTGCATGGAACTAAGAAAATCATATATGATCTTTGCATGTTACTAAGGAAACCATATATGATCCTTGCATAGAACCAAGAAACTCATATATGATCCTTGCATGGAACCAAGAAAATCATACATGATCCTTGCATGGACCCGAGAAAATAGTACATGCTCCTTGCATGGAACCAAGGAAATCATATATGACCCTTGCATGGAATCAAGAAAATCATTTATGATCCTTCTATGGCACCAAGGAAATCATATATGATCCTTGCATGGAACCAAGGAAATCATATATGATCCTTGCATGGAACCGAGAAAATAGTACATGCTCCTTTCATGGAACCAAAGAAATCATATATGATCCTTGCATGGAATCAAGAAAATCATTTATGATACTTGCATGGCACCAAGGAAATCATATTTGATCCTCGCATGGAACCAAGGAAATCATATATGATCCTTGCATGGAACCAAGAAAATCATATATGACCCTTGCATGGAACCAAGGAAATCATATATGATCCCTGCTTGGAACCAAGGAAATCATATATGATCCTTGCATGGATCTAAGGAAATCATATAGGATCCTTGCATGGAACAAAGGAAATCATATATGATCCTTGCATGGATCTAACGAAATTATATAGGATCCTGGCATGGAACCAAGGAAATCATATATGATCCTTGCATGGAATCAAGAAAATCATATATGATCCTTGCATGGCACCAGGGAAATCATATATGATCCTTGCATGGAATCAAGAAAATCATTTATGATCCTTGCATGGCACCAAGGAAATCATATATGATCCTTGCATGGAACCAAGGAAATCATATATGATCCTTGCATGGAACCGAGAAAATAGTACATGCTCCTTGCATGGAACCAAAGAAATCATATATGAACCTTGCATGGAATCAAGAAAATCGTTTATGATACTTGCATGGCACCAAGGAAATCATATTTGATCCTTGCATGGAACCAAGGAAATCATATATGATCCTTGCATGGAACCAAGAAAATCATATATGACCCTTGCATGGAACCAAGGAAATCATATATGATCCCTGCTTGGAACCAAGCAAATCATATATGATCCTTGCATGGATCTAAGGAAATCATATAGGATCCTTGCATGGAACCAAGGAAATCATATATGATCCTTGCATGGATCTAACGAAATCATATAGGATCCTGGCATGGAACCAAGGAAATCATATATGATCCTTGCATGGAATCAAGAAAATCATATATGATCCTTGCATGGCACCAGGGAAATCATATATGATCCTTGCATGGAATCAAGAAAATCATTTATGATCCTTGCATGGCACCAAGGAAATCATATATGATCCTTGCATGGAACCAAGGAAATCATATATGATCCTTGCATGGAACCGAGAAAATAGTACATGCTCCTTGCATGGAACTAAAGAAATCATATATGATCCTTGCATGGAATCAAGAAAATCATTTATGATCCTTGCGTGGCACCAAGGCAATCATATATGATCCTTGCATGGAACCAAGGAAATCATATATGATCCTTGCATGGAACCGAGAAAATAGTACATGCTCCTTGCATGGAACCAAAGAAATCATATATGATCCTTGCATGGAATCAAGAAAATCATTTATGATACTTGCATGGCACCAAGGAAATCATATATGATCCTTGCATGGAACCAAGGAAATCATATATGATCCTTGCATGGAACCAAGAAAATCATATATGACCCTTGCATGGAACCAAGGAAATCATATATGATCCCTGCTTGGAACCAAGGAAATCATATATGATCCTTGCATGGATCTAAGGAAATCATATAGGATCCTTGCATGGAACCAAGGAAATCATATATGATCCTTGCAT
Organism: Convolutriloba macropyga; assembly: GCF_964194025.1. Taxonomy (NCBI): domain Eukaryota; kingdom Metazoa; phylum Xenacoelomorpha; order Acoela; family Convolutidae; genus Convolutriloba; species Convolutriloba macropyga. The sequence continues at coordinate 71,229,964 of NC_134472.1, read as the reverse complement.
GGAACCAAGGAAATCATATATGATCCTTGCATGGATCTAAGGAAATCATATAGGATCCTTGCATGGAACCAAGGAAATCATATAGGATCCTTGCATGGAACCAAGGAAATCATATATGATCCTTGCATGGATCTAAGGAAATCATATAGGATCCTTGCATGGAACCAAGGAAATCATATATGATCCTTGCATGGATCTAACGAAATCATATAGGATCCTTGCATGGAACCAAGGAAATCATATATGATCCTTGCATGGAATCAAGAAAATCATATATGATCCTTGCATGGCACCAGGGAAATCATATATGATCCTTGCATGGAATCAAGAAAATCATTTATGATCCTTGCATGGCACCAAGGAAATCATATATGATCCTTGCATGGAACCAAGGAAATCATATATGATCCTTGCATGGAACCAAGGAAATCATATATGATCCTTGCATGGAATCAAGAAAATCATATATGATCCTTGCATGGCACCAGGGAAATCATATATGATCCTTGCATGGAATCAAGAAAATCATTTATGATCCTTGCATGGCACCAAGGAAATCATATATGACCCTTGCATGGAACCAAGGAAATCATATATGATCCCTGCTTGGAACCAAGGAAATCATATATGATCCTTGCATGGATCTAAGGAAATCATATAGGATCCTTGCATGGAACCAAGGAAATCATATATGATCCTTGCATGGAACCAAGGAAATCATATATGATCCTTGCATGGATCTAAGGAAATCATATAGGATCCTTGCATGGAACCAAGGAAATCATATAGGATCCTTGCATGGAACCAAGGAAATCATATATGATCCTTGCATGGATCTAAGGAAATCATATAGGATCCTTGCATGGAACCAAGGAAATCATATATGATCCTTGCATGGATCTAACGAAATCATATAGGATCCTTGCATGGAACCAAGGAAATCATATATGATCCTTGCATGGAATCAAGAAAATCATATATGATCCTTGCATGGCACCAGGGAAATCATATATGATCCTTGCATGGAATCAAGAAAATCATTTATGATCCTTGCATGGCACCAAGGAAATCATATATGATCCTTGCATGGAACCAAGGAAATCATATATGATCCTTGCATGGAACCGAGAAAATAGTACATGCTCCTTGCATGGAACTAAAGAAATCATATATGATCCTTGCATGGAATCAAGAAAATCATTTATGATCCTTGCATGGCACCAAGGAAATCATATATGATCCTTGCATGGAACCAAGGAAATCATATATGATCCTTGCATGGAACCAAGAAAATCATATATGACCCTTGCATGGAACCAAGGAAGTCATATATGATCCCTGCTTGGAACCAAGGAAATCATATATGATGCTTGCATGGATCTAAGGAAATCATATAGGATCCTTGCATGGAACCAAGGAAATCATATATGATCCTTGCATGGATCTAACGAAATCATATAGGATCCTTGCATGGAACCAAGGAAATCATATATGATCCTTGCATGGAATCAAGAAAATCATATAAGATCGTTGCATGGCACCAAGGAAATCATAAATGATCCTTGCATGGCACCAAGGAAATCATATATGATCCTTGCATGGAATCAAGAAAATCATATATGATCCTTGCTTGGCACCAAGGAAATCATATATGATCCTTGCATGGAATCAAGAAAATCATATATGATCCTTGTATGGCACCAAGGAAATGATATATGATCCTTGCATGGAATCAAGAAAATCATTTATGATCCTTGCATGGCACCAAGGAAATCATATATGATCTTTGCATGGAACCAAGGAAATCATATATGATCCTTGCATGGATCTAACGAAATCATATAGGATCCTTGCATGGAACCAAGGAAATCATATATGATCCTTGCATGGAATCAAGAAAATCATATATGATCCTTGCATGGCACCAAGGAAATCATATATGATCCTTGCATGGAATCAAGAAAATCATTTATGATCCTTGCATGGCACCAAGGAAATCATATATGATCCTTGCATGGAACCAAGGAAATCATATATGATCCTTGCATGGAACCGAGACAATAGTACATGCTCCTTGCATGCAACTAAAGAAATCATATATGATCCTTGCATGGAATCAAGAAAATCATTTATGATCCTTGCATGGCACCAAGGAAATCATATATGATCCTTGCATGTAACCAAAGAAATCATATATGATCCTTGCATGGAACCAAGAAAATCATATATGACCCTTGCATGGAACCAAGGAAGTCATATATGATCCCTGCTTGGAACCAAGGAAATCATTTATGATCCTTGCATGGATCTAACGAAATCATATAGGATCCTTGCATTGAACCAAGGAAATCATATATGATCCTTGCATGGAATAAAGAAAATCATATAAGATCGTTGCATGGCACCAAGGAAATCATAAATGATCCTTGCATGGCACCAAGGAAATCATATATGATCCTTGCATGGAACCTAGGAAATCATATATGATCCTTGCATGGAACCAAGAAAATCATATATGACCCTTGCATGGAACCAAGGAAATCATATATGATCTCTGCTTGGAACCAACGAAATCATATATGATCCTTGCATGGATCTAAGGAAATCATATAGGATCCTTGCATGGAACCAAGGAAATCATATATGATCTTTGCATGGATCTAACGAAATCATATAGGATCCTTGCATGGAATCAAGAAAATCATATAAGATCGTTGCATGGCACCAAGGAAATCATAAATGATCCTTGCATGGCACCAAGGAAATCATATATGATCCTTGCATGGATCTAAGGAAATCATATAGGATCCTTGCATGGAACCAAGGAAATGAAATATGACCCTTGCATGGAACCAAGGAAATCATATATGATCCTTGCATGGATTTAAGGAAATCATACAGGTTCCTTGCATGGAACCAAGGAAATCAAATTTGATCCTTGCATGGATTTAAGGAAATCATATAGGATCCTTGCATGGAACCAACGAAATCATATATGATCCTTGCATGGATTTAAGGAAATCATATAGGATCCTTGCATGGAACCAAGGAAATCATATATGATCCTTGCATAGATCTAACGAAATCGTATAGGATCCTTGCATGGAACCAACGAAATCATATATGATCTTGCATGGATCTAAGGAAATCATATAGGATCCTTGCATGGAACCAAGGAAATCAAATATGACCCTTGCATGGAACCAAGGAAATCAAATATGATCCTTGCATGGATTTAAGGAAATCATACAGGATCCTTGCATGGAACCAACGAAATCATATATGATCCTTGCATGGATTTAAGGAAATCATATAGGATCCTTGCATGGAACCAAGGAAATCATATATGATCCTTGCATGGATCTGACGAAATCATATAGGATACTTGCATGGAACCAAGGAAATCATATATGATCCTTGCATGGAATCAAGAAAATCATATAAGATCGTTGCATGGCACCAAGGAAATCATAAATGATCCTTGCATGCCACCAAGGAAATCATATATGATCCTTGCATGGATCTAAGGAAATCATATAGGATCCTTGCATGGATCTAAGGAAATCATATAGGATCCTTGCATGGAATCAAGGAAATCAAATATGACCCTTGCATGGAACCAAGGAAATCATATATGATCCTTGCATGGATCTAAGGAAATCATATAGGATCCTTCATGGAACAAAGGAAATCAAATATGATCCTTGCATGGATCTAAGGAAATCATATAGGATCCTTCATGGAACAAAGGAAATCAAATATGATCCTTGCATGGATCTAAGGAAATCATATAGGATCCTTCATGGAACAAAGGAAATCATATATGATCCTTGCATGGAATCAAGGAAATCAAATATGACCCTTGCATGGAACCAAGGAAATCATAAATGATCCTTGCATGCCACCAAGGAAATCATATATGATCCTTGCATGGATCTAAGGAAATCATATAGGATCCTTGCATGGATCTAAGGAAATCATATAGGATCCTTGCATGGAATCAAGGAAATCAAATATGACCCTTGCATGGAACCAAGGAAATCATATATGATCCTTGCATGGATCTAAGGAAATCATATAGGATCCTTCATGGAACAAAGGAAATCAAATATGATCCTTGCATGGATCTAAGGAAATCATATAGGATCCTTCATGGAACAAAGGAAATCATAAATGATCCTTGCATGCCACCAAGGAAATCATATATGATCCTTGCATGGATCTAAGGAAATCATATATGATCCTTGCATGGAATCAAGGAAATCAAATATGACCCTTGCATGGAACCAAGGAAATCATAAATGATCCTTGCATGCCACCAAGGAAATCATATATGATCCTTGCATGGATCTAAGGAAATCATATAGGATCCTTGCATGGAATCAAGGAAATCAAATATGACCCTTGCATGGAACCAAGGAAATCATATATGATCCTTGCATGGATTTAAGGAAATCATATAGGATCCTTGCATGGATCTAAGGAAATCATATAGGATCCTTCATGGAACAAAGGAAATCAAATATGATCCTTGCATGGATCTAAGGAAACCATATAGGATCCTTGCATGGAACCAAGGAAATCATACATGATCCTTGCATTGAACCAAGGAAATCATATATGATCCTCGCACGAAACTTAGGAAATCAAGTATGATTCTTGCGGGAAAACTAGACTTTACTGTTGAAATTTGTCCCATACGGGATAACATCGTCTTGACCTGTGTCGGTTTATCTTAGATTTTGGAAGTGGTGGAGATTGCATTTATAGTCCATTTGAAAATTACAAATCTGGAGAAGCCAAAGTGGATTTGAGTGACACTGAATTCTCCCTTGCGGCCAATGCCAACTTCAGCTACACAGGAGACAGGAGTGTCACACTTGAAAAAGTTCAAACCAGGAAAACTGTCCACTTTAAGGGTAAATTCACAACAAGGAGGTTGCTTAAAAAGAAACGTACAAGTGCTCAACGGCAATCGATATCATATTTGCTGAACACATCATCTGAGACCGTCTACTTAGCATCAATTTTCCCAAAGACTACTATTATGCCGTTTTCTTGGAAACATTGAAACAAGGAGGCTCGGTAATGTGCATTTGCACATAATGTTGCGAACCTCTCTTCCTCATTATTGTCTGAAATGTCTACTAAATGAGGAAAGAATAAGTAATAAGAAATGAGGTATGAATAAGAAAATTGCTTTCAACACGAATAACAGTAAAATAAATAACGCCACTTTAGCGGAACGATGAGACCTGCCATTAATAAGAAAACGAGACAAGACAAAAAAGAAAACCAACTAATTAACAACAACAAACATTTTTTACCACAAAACTAGCTGTCTATTTTTTAAAAAAAAAGAACTTAAAAACGAATTAAAAACAACGTCAAATAAAATCTAAACTAAGCCGATAAATTTGTACACCACTAGAAAAACATGGTATCAATCCTTGATTAGACTCGGTAAAAAGTAGAAAAAAAAGAACAAAAAGTGGCAAAGTTAAAAAAAACTCTTGTATTTTTCGAAGGTAATGAAGTTCAAAGACATTAAAACAATAGCTATTTTAAAAATCTTTATAAAAGTTGACAACGCATAAGATCTGACATTATACAGACCTTCATACGTCTACAAAAAACGACAAATTCTGAAAAAGATTAAAAATAAAAAAATGTATTTGATAATTGAAGTCCGCGCCCTCAAAACAATAAGCAATGCTCCTAAAATTTCAAACAAGTTTAATTCAGCAATTCTTTAACAGCAGTAATGTGATATCTTATCAGTAATTAGTGAGTTTAGTTAAATTGGAACTAAATAAAATTAAACAGTAAACTTCAAAGTTATGAAAACTTCTAATTTTTTTTTTAAAACATTTGATTTCAAAGTCTTAAAAATTTTCAGCTATAAACTGAAAGCAGAAAACAGGTTCTTTTGTTCATACGTACGAAGCCGTCGAGAATTATATTTATCCAGGTTTTTCATTCGACTAAAAAGGAACGACAAAAAAACACAAAAAAAATTCCCATTGATTTCTTCTAGAGGACAATGTAGAAACCGTTAAAACCATAATCTATTCGCAGACAAAAACGATATAATAAATTGTGCAATCTTTTTAAATGCTAATAATGAAATATCTGAGCTGTCAATAATGTGACAATATAATAAAAAGAACATCAAAAACGGGAAAACTCGATTTTTTTGATGAAAACTCGTAGTATCAATACCAAAAAATAATTACCTAAAACGTAAAACAACGTTAAATATTTAATATTAGTAAATTATATGGACGTTAAAACTTGTTGTGGCTGGCTTTACGCTAAAAATAGACAAGAAAAGAGGAAATAATTGGCAAAGCTCAACAACCCAATGTTAATTTTGAAAATAAGTATATTTAAAAATGAATACGAGCTTTATCAAATGAAAAAGCAGATAGGTTTCCTTGAAACTGCATATTAAGCCCATTGGACTGGCCATTGTTATGCTTTGATTTTGTTTCCTTTCTTGTTCGGATGTGTTTCAAATAATTTTAATACGGAGAATTCGACAAAATAAAGGTCAATTGATCAAAATTATTTGATGCATTTTTACCAATTATTGAGTTAAATTCTCAAAAAACCGGCAACATTTTAAACACCTTCAAAGGAAGCGCAATTAAAACAAGCAGCATCTGAAGATTGTGTCAGTAGTTGTCAGATTTGATAATCCGGCATATTTAAGCAAAAGAGGACTAACGAAGCTTATTTCGTGCCATTCTTGATGAATAAAAGACTGAATTTTGAAAATTTTAGCAATACTTTTTGCTCAAAAACTGATTCAAACAATTTAACCTCACTTTTCTATTTTTAGAAGTAAAGCAAACACTCTATTGATAACAATTTCGACATATATTCAAGCAAGGTCGGCAAAAAAATTTTGTGACAAAACGGAAAAAGTGAACAAAAGCAACGAAAATTAGTCAATTGTATACAAAACTTTAAACCTCGATAACTCCATGGTGAACATGAACTTCAAGAAAAAAATAGAACTACGCTTCCCCTACGGTAGAAAATTACCATCTGCAATTGTTCCGTTGCATCAAAGTCGATTTGTTAGCGGAGTAAATATCCCTGAGTGAAGCTCGGGCCCATACCTCTGTGAGTAAATTCACAGTATTTTTTACCCGTTGGCGATCTTTAGAAATAAATGCAGCCCTTGCATTTTTTAGGAAGACTCAATCCAGAAAGCAGAGAAAAATTTTTCAGACAAAAACAACCTCATTTAAAGTCATATTTGAAGTCTTTAAGTATTTCAGACTTTCTTTCACTGTTTACAAAGCTTTTTATAGAAATATTGTTTGAAAAAAATTTTGAAACACAAAACGAGCTTTGTCGTATATGCCTGAATTATCACTCGAGTTCATTTATCACAGACTGAGATGAAAAAATTTGAGAAAATTGTTGCTCAATTAATTTAAGTTAAACAAATCATTGAAGAACGTGTCCTTAAGCTTTCAAAAAGATCAATTTTTGTCAAACCTTGGAAAAGTGATAAGAAGCTTTCGGACATTCACGTTCTGTTTTAAACTCATTTGTGCTTTCGTACATGAAAATAATTAAATAACCAAAATACTGAATCAATTAAATGATGCCGTGGTGTAGTAGCGGTTCGATGAGACATGCCATTAAAAAGACAACCAGGAAGGACACAGATCAAAATCAACACAAACTGAAAACATTAATTACGACCAAAATCATTATCTATCTTTAGAAACACTTAATGTCAAAAGCCATATTCCTAAAAAAATCAAGCTACACAAATTCATCTATCCTTCACTAGAAGACAGATGCGAACTGTTCTTAATGTGACGAGGTAACAATTCAGCAAAAGAAGACAAAAAGGAAGAAAAGGTTCAAAAATCCTTAGAGTTCTGTAAAACCAAGTAATTTGAAAACTCACAACCATTGGTTTTCAACAAATATGTAAGCAAGAGATTCACTTATAGCTCCTCAGGAAGCCAGTGCGACCAGTCTTTAGTGAGAATAAGACATAAGACCTCAAGATATCAGCAGACAGACGCATAACTCAAAAAATGACCAACTATTTACGAAATCAAACCCTTTTTAATCATTAGTTGTTAACTGGAAATTTAAAATTATTCATTAGTGTCTCAATGGAAGAGACTATTATGGGAAAAGACTACAGTAAGAACCACCGACCAGTATAAAAAAATGTGCAAACACATAGTGTCCCACCTATAACCATTGGTTAAAAAAACAACAGAGCATTTAATATCTCGTCCAGGAAGTAGATTGTATGTGTCCCTGATGAGAATAAGCTACAAGATAACAAAAAAGTGCCGAGTTCAAAAATATGTTTCTTATGACAAACAAACTCAAAACCACTAAAATTATGAGCTTTTATCTCGATTATTTTGAACGGCTAACCTGTATCTCCGTAAGGCTAATCCGCAAGTTCTTCACTAAAAGCATTATATCTATTCAATCGGCTACATTTCAATGTCAATGGGGCTCATTTTTATTGTGATATTGTGACAAGACCTCGACTAAAAACAAAAATTCAAACAAATACTAGGACTTCAACAAATTTAGAAAAACATTCGAAGAATCAGAGCCATAAAACCAAAAACTATCAACTGAAGGCATTCAATTTGTTCCTTTTCACCTCAAGGACGCTAATGAGACCAATCCTTGATAATTAGTCAATTGTATACAAAACTTTAAACCTCGATAACTCCATGGTGAACATGAATTTCAAGAAACAAGTAGAACTTGGGGCTGCGCTTCCCCTACCGGTAAAAAAATAATCATATGCATTGTTCCGTTACATCAAAGTTGATTTGTTAGCAAAGCAAATATCCCTGGGTCAAGCTCGGGCCCATACCTCTTGGCAATGTAATGCAAATGTGGTGTATTTTCACCGCTAAGTTTCTCCATTGTTAGCTATAATCCGATGAATTTTAAGATTAGAAATTTTTAATAGTTAATTGTTTTCACCGCGCAGTCACCACAATTATTAACATAAAAAACTCGCTCATCCTGACTGTTATAATGACTTAGAGTTGTTATAATTTCTATCATCTTTAATTGCTCCAGTTTTCATCTTCTCTGCTTCAAAATATTTTAATGTCGTATGTTTTTGTTTTGTTGAAATTCCCGCTGATTTTTTCCTTTTTTTTTTGGGGGGGGGGGGGCGTTGAAGGTAGCTGTAAGATGTTAATTTTCGTTTTTCGCATATTAAGTATGTAATTAGATCGATAATGACTCCGCCACTCAAACAACTAATAAAAATATATTACACCGTCGAGTTGCCATGAAAATTTGAATGAATGACATAAACTTTTTTATTCAGATGAAAACCTCGACTGGTGTCCGGAACGCAAATTGGCTATTGGAGAAACTTTTTTGCCATGTTACTCTACTCGTCATTTTATATTAAAACAACAAAGGTTAAAAAAGCTATGAAAGACTGTTTTTCAACAACTTCACGGTATTTTCACCCGTTGGAAATGTTCAGCAATAATTGCAGCCCTTGCACTTTTAGTGACTGACAATTAAGACTCCGTCCAGAATGCATAAAAAAATTTTCAGACAAAAACAACCTTATTTAAAATGATATTTGAAGTCTTTAAGTATTTCAGACTTTCTTTCACTGTTTACAAAGCTTTTTATAGAAATATTGTTTGAAAAAAATTTTGAAACACAAAACGAGCTTTGTCGTATATGCCTGAATTATCACTCGAGTTCATTTATCACAGACTGAGATGTAAAAATTTGAGAAAATTGTTGCTCAATTGATTTAAGTTAAACAAATCATTGAAGAACGTGTCCTTAAGCTTTCAAAAAGATCAATTTTTGTCAAACCTTGGAAAAATGATAAGAAGCTTTCGGACATTCACGTTCAGTTTTAAACTCATTTGTGCTTTCGTACATGAAAATAATTAAATAACCAAAATACTGAATCAATTAAATGATGCCGTGGTGTAGTAGCGGTTCGATGAGACATGCCATTAAAAAGACAACCAGGAAGGACACATATCAAAATCAACACAAACTGAAAACATTAATTACGACCAAAATCATTATCTATCTTTAGAAACACTTAATGACAAAAGCCATATGCCTAAAAAATCAAGCTACACAAATTCATCTATCCTTCACTAGAAGACAGATGGGAACTGTTCTAAATGTGACGAGGTAACAATTCAGCAAAAGAAGAGTTCTGTAAAACCAAGTAATTTGAAAACTCACAACCATTGGTTTTCAACAAATATGTAAGCAAGAGATTGACATATAGCTCCTCAGGAAGCCAGTGGGACCAGTCTTTATTGAGAATACGACATAAGACTTCAAGATATCAGCAGACAGACGCATAACTCAAAAAATGACCAACAATTTACGAAATCAAACCCTTTTTAATCATTAGTTGTTAACTGGAAATTTAAAACTATTCATTTGTATCTCAATGGAAGGGATAATTATGGGAAAAGACTACAGTAAGAACCACTGACCAGTATAAAAAAATGTGCAAACACATAGTGTCCCGCCTATATCCATCGGTTAAAAAATTATGAGAGCATTTATTATCTCGTCTAGGAAGTAGATTATACGTGTCCTTGAAGAGAATAAGCTACAAGCTGACAGAAAAAAATAACATAAAGAGTTCAAAAACATATATTTTTTGACAAACAAACTCAAAATCACTAAAATTAAGAGCTTTTATCTCGGTGAATTAGGATGGCTAATTTATATCTCCGTAAGGCTAATCCGCAAGCCATTCACTAAAAGCATTATATCTATTCAATCGGCTACACTTCAATGTCAATGGGACTCATTTTTATTGTGATATTGTGACAAGACCTCGACTAAAAACAAAAATTCAAACAAATATTAGGCCTTCAACAAATTTAGAAAAACATTCGAAGAGTCAGAGCCATAAAACCAAAAACTATCAACTGAAGGCATTCAAATTGTTCCTTTTTTACCTCAAGGATGCTAAAGAGGCCTATCCTTGATAGGAATTATAGAGACGAGTACAAATATGACAATGAAAAAAGATGAAAATAAGACGAGGTTCAATAAGAGAGTGCCAAAAAAGCACAGAAGCTATTGAAACCAAAAACTATTCACTGAGAACTTTATGTAAGTTCAGTTGGCTATTCTTTATTGCTAATGGAAAGTTTCTTTTTTTTTCTAATTTTGTGACAAGACAAATTTGAAAAAGTATACAAAAATCTTGAAATTCGTAGTCATAAAAGCAAAAGCTATCTACTGAGAACTTTTTACTTGTTCACTTGGCTACTGCTCAATGCCACTGCGTCAAGTTTTTTGTTATATTGTTACAAACCTTTAAAAATTACAACAAATTTCAAAAAATTGAAGAAATATAATTTAATTGTAAGACCACAAAAAGTCATAGTAAAAAGCCATAAGTTGTCATATGAAAGCATTCAATTGGATAATTTATATCTCAATAAGACGCCAAAAAGGAGCTAACATTGCTTCGAACTGAACTAACGTATGCAGAAACAACTTCATATTTAGTAAAGCTAAGCCCGAAAATTCAATGAAAATTTGCAAATAAAGTGTAGGAGCTAATGAAACATTAAGTTTTTCATTGAAAACTGATGTATGTTCAATTGACCTCTTTTCTTTGGATTTTTGTAATATATTGACACGTCGGAAATTTGATGTGTCATTGTCATACAAACAGTGATTGTCAAATACCCAAAAACAAAAAATTTTCTTTCACTAAAAGGAAGATTTCTGGTGTTAGTGAGATAAACCAAAAACTTGACAATATTGAGGTGGATAATGTGGGAAAAATCAAAACTTCTAACACTTTTTTGTGAAAAATAATTTCAAAATCTTACCAGCAGTTAGATATCCACTCAGAGATATTGATAGATTTTACTTACTCCTCTACTGAACACTTTACCAAATCACATAGTCGAAGAATTCGAAATCATGAGATTCTCCCTGAATACATAGCTTGACCTTCAAATGAACAAGCTTCATAAAAGAATTAACAAATATTAAAAATTTTCGAGCAAAAACTTAAGTTTCAATGTAAGAAAACTATTAGTAATAACAAAAATACGTTCAGTTTATAAGTGGCCTTCTCTTTTTGGCCAGACAGAGCTACAAGTGGTTGGGAAAAAAATTAAAAGGACGCAAAATTCAGAAATTTTTTTGAACAATTTTCATCAAAATCATAACAGCCAATAGGTATCGCCCTAAAGCATTGGCTCTGTTCAATTTTTACTCTTTAGGATCCAAGTTCAAATTTTTTATTGACACTAAGTCATCGATGAGGGCAACACTAGCCTTTCTATTGCTGCACTTCTGTTAAAAAGGCCGTATTTTTCCAAAAATTAGATTTAAAGATTAATTGAAACAATAATCTAATAGAAAGTTACACTCTGATGGAGCCAACTTTTTTAATCGAACTTATTGATTGAACTTCTTCCTTTGTCTAAATCACTTGGAATGGTTTGCGAGATTGTAAGAAGTCCGATAAAAAAATAGATATGTTTTATATTAACTGATGATCATCTAACCAGTTCTTATAAAAAGTTGAATCCTCTCAGGGGATATCAGCTTAACAGATGTGATACCTGACAAAATTTACAAATCACTCCTTCCTACACTGGACCAATTTTTATGTTGCATATATTTTCTCAACTATTCCAAAACAATATGTAGATAGACGAAAATGAAAAATATCGCCATGCATTTTTTCAGGTAGTGGAATTTGCGGTGAGGGTTCTCCATCAGTGCAGGACGGAACGGAAGCAATTAACATCATTCCGATAGTTTTTGACCAAAACTGATCACAAACTTGAGAAGTCCTAAACAAAAGACTGATCTGAATCTGAACCTGTGCTCAATACATACAGTACTAAATTCAGCTGAAGTTGAAAAAAGACGCTCAAAATCGAAATTAAAATCCACTTTCGAGAACTTAACCTGGCAAATAAAATGGCTGTGTAAATCAACCTTTCTATTCGTTTGAGCAACATTTCTATTCGTTGGATAAGAGATGGTATTCTGTAGCTTTTGAAACTTACGCCCCCAAGTTTTAATTTGCTGGTCGGCAAATGCACACCACCGAACGCCAAGTCAATATCAGTACTGGGCAAGTCTAATTCCAATTCTAGATATCAGTATTGATTCAGAGCTATGATCATAACTTATTTAAGACTTGTTATACTCGGCCAAGACGTGGAAATTCTTAATCCAATTCTTGGCAGGCAAAAAACGTCAGAAAAATCCGGAAAAAATTGTCAAAAATAGCCGAAAAAACGTCGTACGCCTCTGAATGTTTACCCGCTATACTAGATGATAGTAAATTTTTTGGTATGAACGCTACTAAACAATAGGACAGTCTTTTACTGGGTTGGTTGTGATTTTTGTCGCTTCTATGCTGTAATTGTACCACTCTAAACGGTTTGAAGGTCAGTGAACATTTTCCAATTAAAGCAAAAACTGTTTCATTAGCGCAATGAAGATCAGGATTTTTTCTTCACAATAATGATCTCGGTTGGGCTTGAAGAAGATCTTGGGCGAGCTTGCTCTTGATACAAAATGAGATAGCCCGATAAGTTCTCCTTTATTTGATAATTAGCACTCACCTCAGCATCTGCTCCTTGGAAACCAATATCATAAGCTGCAAGAATAGATAAATTATGAATATGAACATGTTTGCCACGTTAATTTTTTCGCCCTTGGCTTGTAAACTTTTGACAGCTTTGGGGGATATTTGATCCATTTTGAGGGGACATTGAGGCAGAACTACTGTAGATGCTGATTTGTGGATCACCATTAATACTCCCAATACCCCCTGAGAAATTTCAGCATGCAGTTGCTGCTCCAGTTTGTGATAGCTTACTTTGATTTAATCCATGTTCAGAATGGTTTCAGTTAAAGCTTTAACGCGTTCACAACAGTGTGAACTCAGATAGCCAAAAATTTGGATGGCCGGAAAAAAATGTGCATTCACTTCATAAAACTTAATACTTCTAATTCCGATTGGTCAACCATTATGAGAACGGCAAAAAAGTGACGCTTAATAAACCTCAGCGGTCCGTCTGCTTTGACTAATCGATAACAACCTACCAAATTAATTCTAACAACTGACGAGTTATATTAATTTGAGCCAGTTTTACCACTCGCTAGAAAATTTGATTTCGGCTATCTGACCCATGCACTTAGATTTTTTAGCTATCTGGATGTTTGGTTATCTGATGAAACCTTGAGAACCTTCCCTAGAAGATTACACAACATCTTGCAATACCTTGCAAGATTCTTGCAAGATCTTGCAAGATAGCCGTCGAATATGCAAGAATCTTGCAAGAAAAGCGACGACACTGTAAAATTCTTACAAGATAAGCGTCGAATATATTTTTGTCATAATAAGTCATAATACCATTCACAGTTAAAATATGAAAACTGTGCATTAGCTCACGAGTATAAACAGTTGGATTAAGTTCTCTAAAAGTCTGTAAGCAACTCAGACGTTAGGGTAGCTTGCTGCACTTGCAATTCCACATTGGTTGTTCTTGTTCCTGGCTAACATGACGTATCCCTTTTCACCCCAAGAAGTTCCCCAGCTGTTTTTCACAAGCCAGTAGTCTTGATCATTTTCACTTCCATAACCCACAATCAGCACTCCATGGTTCAACTGATAGGGACTGCAGGTTGGGTCGTCAAAAACACCTAAGGAGAAAAAACGGTGATTTTCAACTCAATGAGCGTTTCATTTAGTAAGTTTCAAAATCGCCTGAAATCCCTGTGTCTTAGAAACCGTCTGAAATCTTTTTAGTAGTTGTCATACGGGATGGAAATTATCATCAGAATATGCATTACCGTATTTTAGTTCAGTTTTAATCATTTAATCCATTTCAAGGGCAGCTGCTATTAATTCAGTTCTTCATGTATCAGATTATTATTTCATGATTGTTCAGCCAGGTAAACACGAAACTGTCTGTTCATACGGTAAACAAACTTCTACTTCCTTTTTAAAGTATGAACAAGCCCATAATTTATTAATATCCTTTTGATGTAACTTTCTTCATTTTGTTTTCATTCTCTCATTTGCATCTCTGTAAATCAGTTGCAATTCAAAATTAGTTAATTGCTTTTCAATCAGCAGCAAGTTCAGAATAAGCAGAGCCATTCGCATCGCGAATGCTAAATTCATAGTTCGAATTCAACTATTGGAAGCTACCTAGGCAATCGCACCGCAATTGCCTCAAACAATTTGGTAAAGATACAATTGCTACTCAATTGACTAGTCACACAGTAATTGATTACGACATGGCGCACAGCAGTCGACTCTCGCAAGACCCCTCACCACCTTGACGCTTTTTGGGAAAAACCTACTATCAGACCACCACTTTCGTGGGACAAATTGACGCAACAATGGAAATTGGCATTGTTGGGGAAAGAGGGGATTCAATTGGAAACTTTGCTTAATGGACCAACTGCAGCGCTCACGTACCCACCCCAACCAGTATACGAAAAACCCGTGGACAATGATACTCAAGCAATCGAGAGGGAAAGAAAAGTCCGCAAAACAATTAAAGGTAAATTGGCGGAATCGATGCAAGAAGATAGATGAAATTGGTACTTATAAACCCTGGGAACATTGCGAACAAAAAGCTGCATCTCCTCTATCTATGCATTGGAACAGAAAGTCGTCGCGTTTTCAAAAGCAAACACCCTCACTTTCAAATTGAGAAAGAACCGTTAAAGGAACTTTGGCGTGTAATGGAGGACTGATTCATAAAAACTAGAAACATCACTTATGATTGTTTTGTTTTCTTTTCTTCTAAACAACAGAAAGGAGATTTAGCTGAAAGTTTCTCTATGGACGTCTCATTGAACAAGCAGAAAATTGTAGTTTGGGAGATGAAGAAACCACTGTAATTAGAGATACCTTCATACTCAACATGCAAGATCATGACATTCAAAAGGAACTCCTGAAAAAGACAGTTTTGCCAACCAAAGCCCTCGAGGTTGCCTTACACGTGGAAATGGGGTCACAAAATCAACAGAAAATAAACCAAAATTTGAATACTAATGCCCAATCCGTAAAAATTGTCAATACTCTCCAAGAACGCAATCGCAGCGCGATTTACCAGCAACAACGAAAGGACTTCACTCGCTGCCCAACTGTCCCCCAAAACTATCAAAATACTTGCATTTGTGCTAACTGTGGTCTACGCTTGAGCCATAACCACTGCCAAATTTGCCCCGCAAAATGTAAGAAGTGCAATAGTTGTGGAACCACAGGACACGTTGTAAAGAAATGTCGTAAGCCCGAGAAATCACAGTCCCAATTGCCAAAACTTTCACAAACGAATGTTAATCAATTCAATACCAACACCACTAAAAGTAACTGTATGATCAAGTCTATGACTCTAATTACGATAGTGACTCTGATGAATATGTGGCAGCTATCTCCAGTGACTCTGCAAACCAATTAGAACCCCTAAACGCAAAAATCCAATATGAAAACATCTTGGCAAGCTCGATGATTGACTCCGGCATTGTATGCAGTTTGATTACAAAAAAACATCTCGCCAACAGAATCCTCAAAACGACACCACTTGCACGATGGATCATCACGAAACAGGACAGATATCTCAAAACAATCTCAAATGAACCGATCAAAGTTCATGGAAAAGTCTCATTAACAGTCACATTTAATGACTTGACCTGTGAAGGGGCTTGCTTAACAGTTGTGGAGGACGGACACAAACTACTCATTGGGATAGATCTTTTCAACAGTCTTGATCTGACTGTGGTACAACAAGTTAAAAGGGGTAAATCAGTTAATAATATTGATAATTCTACATGTACAGTAAGCAGACAATTGCCTCGCAATTTCCACAGCTAGTCTCCAAAATTGGCGTCTCAAAGACTCATGTAGTGAAATTAGGTTTGATCAAAAAATTACAGCAAAGCAGCAAAAATATCGCAGCGTTCCGATTAACCTACAGGCTAGAGTTACCGTCAAGTTAGATTGTCTTCAAAAAGAAGGACAAATCAAAAAATTGTCTAGTTGCTCTGACGAACTTTTTATCTCTCCGATAGTAATCACACTAAGGATAGATATATCTAAAGATTTAGCATTAGATTCTAGGCAGCTATCTGCAGTGACTCTGCAAACCAAATAGAACCCCTAAACGCAAAAATCCAATCTGGAAGCATCTTGGCAAGCTCGATGATTCACTCCTGCAGTGTATGCAGTTTGATTACAAAAAACATCTCGCTAACAGAATCCACAAAACTACATCACTTGCACAATGGATCATCACAAAACAAGACAGATATCTCAAAACATTCTCAAATGAACGGATCAAACTTCTTGGAAAACTCTCAATAACAGTCACATACAATGATTGGACCTGTGAAGAGGCTTGCTTAACAGTTGTGGAGGACGGACACAAACTACTCATTGGGAGAGATCTTTTCAACAGTCTTGGTCTGGCAGTGGTACAACGACAAGTAAAAAGGGTATATGCGTTATTAAAATTGATAATTTTACATGTAAACGTAAACAGACAATCGCGTCGCAATTTCCACAGCTAGTCCGAAACTTTGGCCTCTCAAACACTCATGTAGTGAAATCAAAGTTTGATTAAAAAATTACAGCAAAGCATCAAAAATATCGTCGCGTTGCGATTAACCTACAGCCTAGAGTTACCGTCAAGTTAGATTGTCTTCTAAAAGAAGGACATATCGAAAAATTATCTGGTTGCTATGACGAACTTTTCATATCTCCGATAGTAATCACAGTAAAGATAGATATATCTATAAATTTAGCATTAGATTCTAGACAGCTATCTCCAGTGACTCTGCAAACCAACTAGAACCCCTAAGCGCTAAATTACAATATGGAAACATCTTGGCAAGCTCGATGATTGACTCCGTCAGAGTATGCAGTTTGATTACAAAAAACACCACGCTAACAAAATCCTCAAAACTAAATCACTTGCACGATGGATCATCACAAAACAGGACAGATATCTCAAAACATTCTCAAATGAACCGATCAAATTTCTTGGAAAATTCTCAATAACAGTCACATACAATGATTGGACATGTGAAGAAGCTTGCTCAACAGTTGTGCAGGGCGGACACAAACTACTCAATGGGAGAGATCTTTTCGACAGTCTTGGTCTGGTAGTGGTACAACAACAAGTAAAAAGGGGTAAATGCGTTAATAATATTGATAATTCTAGATGTACATTTAAACAGACAATCGCGTCGTATTTTCCACAGCTAGTCTCAAAAATTGACCTCTCAAAGACTCATTTAATGAAATCAAAGTTTGATCAAAAGTTTACAGCAAAGCATCAAAATGTCGTCTTGTTCCGATTAACATACAGCCTAGAGTTACCGTCAAGTTAGATTGTCTTCAAAAAGAAGGACATATCGAAAAATTATCTTGTTGCTCTGACAAACTTTTCATATCTCCGATAGTAATCACAGTAAAGATAGATATATCTATAAATTTAGCATTAGATTCTAGGCAGCTATCTCCAGTGGCTCTGCAAACCATCTAAAACCTGTACACGCAACAAGCCATTATGGAATTAACCTGGCAAGCTCGTAAATTGACTCCGACACTGTATGCAGTTTGACTACAAAAAACATCTCGCTAACAGAATCCTCAAAACTACATCACTTGCACGATGGATCATCACAAAACAGGACAGATATCTCAAAACATTCTCAAATGAACCGATAAAATTTCTTCGAAAACTCTCAATAACAGTTACATACAATGATTGGACATGTGAAGAGGCTTGCTTAACAGTTGTGGGGGACGGACACAAACTACTCATTGGGAGAGATCTTTTCAACAGTCTTGGTCTGGCAGTGGTTCAACGACAAGTAAAAAGGGGTATATGCATTATTAATATTGATAATTCTACATGTACACATAAACAGAAAATCAAGTCGCAAGTTCCACAGCCAGTCTCAAAAATTGGCCTCTCAAAGACTCATGTAGTGAAATCAAATTTTGATTAAAAAAATTACAGCAAAGCATCAAAAATTTCGTCGCGTTCCGATTAACCAACAGCCTAGAGTTACCGTCAAGTTAGATTGTCTTCAAAAAGAAGGACATATCGAAAAACTATATTGTTGCTCTGACAAACTTTTTATATCTCCGATAGTAACCACAGGAAAGATAGATATATCTATAAGTTTAGCATTAGATTCTAGGCAGCTATCTCCAGTGACTCTGCAAACCAACTAAACCCGTAAACGCAAAAGTCCATTATGGAATTAACCTGGCTAGCTCGTAAATTGACTCGGACACCGTATGCAGTTTGACTACAAAAAACATCTCGCTAACAGAATCCTCAAAACTATATCACTTGCGCGATGGATCGTCACGAAACAGGACAGATATCTCAAAACATTCTCAAATGAACCGACCAAACTTCTTGGAAAACTCTCAATAACAGTCACAAACAATGGTTGGACCTGTGAAGAGGCTTGCTTAACAGTTGTGGAGGACAGACACAAACCACTCATTGGGAGAGATCTTTTCAACAGTCTTGGTCTGGCAGTGGTACAACGACAAGTAAAAAGGGGTATATGCGTTATTAATGTTGATAATTCTACATGTACACTTAAAAAGACAATCGCGTCGCAATTTCCACAGCTAGTCCAAAACTTTGACCTCTCAAACACTCAAGTAGTGAAATCAAAGTTTGATTAAAAAATTACAGCAAAGCATCAAAAATATCGTCGCGTTGCGATTAACCTACAGCCTAGAGTTACCGTCAAGTTAGATTGTCTTCAAAAAGAAGGACATAACGAAAAATTATCTGGTTGCTCTGACGAACTTTTTATATCTCCGATAGCAATCACAGTAAAGATAGATATATCTATAAATTTAGCATTAGATTCTAGGCAGCTATCTCCAGTGACTCTGCAAACCAACTAGAACCCCTAAACGCAGAAATCTAATATAGAAACATCTTGGCAAGCTGGATGATTGACTCCGTCAGAGTATGCAGTTTGACTACAAAAAACATCTCGCTAACAAAATCCTCAAAACTACATCACTTGCAAGATGGATCATCACGAAACAGGACAGATATCTCAAAACATTCTCAAATGATCTGATCAAAGTTCTTGGAAAACTCTCAACAACAGTCACAAACAACGATTGGACATGTGAAGAGGCTTGCTTAACAGTTGTGGAGGACGGACACAAACTTCTTTTTGGGAGAGATTTTTTCAACAGTCTTGTTCTGGCAGTGGTACGAAAACAAGTGAAAAAGGGGTAAATGTGTTATTAATATTGCTAATTCTACATGTACAGTTAAACAGACAATGGTGTCGTAATTTCCACAGCTCGTCCCAAAAATTGGCCTCTCAAAGACTCATGTAGTGAAATCAAAGTTTGATCAAAGTTTACAGCAAAGCATCAAAAAGTTCGTCTTTGTTCCGACTAACCTCCAACATAGAGTTACCGTCGAGTTAGATCGTCTTCAAAAAGAAAGACATATTGAAAATTATCTAGTTGCTCTGACGAATTTTTTTTCTCCGATGGTAATCACAGTAAAGATAGATCAAGCTATAAATTTAGCATTAGACTCTAAAGTTCTAAAAAAATCAATTCACAAAAATAAATATCAAATGCCCGACATCGAAATGTTAATAGATTCAATTTCACAACATCTTACCAACACTCAAAAAGGACAACAAGCTTATTTTTTCACACTTGATCTCAAATATTCTTATAGCCAATTACAATTGCATAAAAGCACCGCAAAACACTAACTTCAATATCATTTGTGGAAAATCTATAGATTTAAAAGTGGATTTTACTGTTTTACTGACATGACAGCTGAATTTCAAAATGCAATGGACTATACACCTGTAGGTCTTCAAAACATCTATTGCTTCTTTGATGATATAATTATTGGTAGCACAGGATCAGAATCCGATCATCTTAGCTATGTCACTAGATGCCTTAAAAAACTAGATGAGGATAATTTGAGAATTAATCTTCAAAAATTTAATTTTGCAAAAGCGGAAATTGAATGGCTCGGATACCGATTTACCCAAACAGGTATACCACGACTTGAATTTAAAACTGCAGCTTTTTTAGCAATACCACCACCATCAAATTTAATACGCCTATCTCCAGTGACATTGCAAACCAACTAGAATCCCTAAACGCAAAAATCCAATATGAAAACATCTTGGCAAACTCAATGATTGACTCCGGTAGTGTATGCAGTCTGATTACAGAAAACGTTAACAAAATTTGCTAACAAAATATCCAAAACGACACCACATGCACGATGGATCATCACGAAAGAGGACAGATATCTCAAAACATTCTCAATTTAACCAATCAAAGTTATTGGAAAACTCTCAATAACAGTCACATTTAATGATTGGACCTGTGACGAGGCTTGTTTAACAGTTGTGGATGACACAAACTACTCATTGGGAGAGATCTTTTTTAACAGTCTTGGTCTGGCAGTGGTTCAACGACAAGTAAAAATGGGTATATGCATTATTAATATTGATAATTCCAAATGTACACATAAACAGACAATCGCGTCGCAAGTTCCACAGCTAGTCTTAAAAATTTGCCTGTCAAAGACTCATTTAATGAAATCAAAGTTTGATCAAATGTTTACAGCAAAGCATCAAAATATTGTCCTGTTCCGATTAACCTACAACCTAGAGTTACCGTCGGGTTAGATCGTCTTCAAAAAAGGACATATCAAAAAATTATCTAGATGCTCAGACGAACTTGTTATTTCTCTTTTAGTAATCACAGTAAAAGTAGATCAATCTAAAAATTTAGCATTAGATTCTAAAGCTCTAAATAAATCAATTCACAAAAATAAATGTCAAATGCCCAACATCGAAATCTTATTAGAATCAATTTCACAACATCTTACCAACACTCAAAAAGGACAACAAGCGTATTTTTCCACACTTGACCTCAAATCTTCTTTTAGCCAATTACAATTGCATAAAGGCACCGCAAAACACTAACTTCAATATCAGTTGTGGTAAATCTACTGGCACCTCTAGATTTAAAACTGGTTTTTACGGTTTTACTGACTTGACAGCTGAATTTCAAAATGCATTGGACTATACACATGTAGGTCTTCAAAACACCTACTGCTTCCTTGATGATATAATTATTGTTAGCACAGGATCAGAATCCGATCATCTTAGCTATGTCACTAGATGCCTTAAAAAACTAAATGAGGATAATTTGAGAATTAATCTTCAAAAATTTAATTTTGAAAAAGCGGAAATTGAATGGCTCGGATACAGATTTACCCAAACATGTATACCACCACTTGAAGTTAAAACTGCAGCTTTTTTAGCAATACCACCACCATCAAATTTAATACGCCTATCTTCAGTGACATTGCAAACCAACTAGAATCCCTAAACGCAAAAATCCTATATGAAAACATCTTGGCAAACTCAATGATTGACTCCGGTAGTGTATGCAGTCTGACTACAAAAAACGCTAACAAAATTTGCTAACAAAATCCTCAAAACGACACCACATGCACGATGGATCATCACGAAACAGGACAGATATCTCAAAACATTCTCAAATGAACCGATCTAATTTCTTGGAAAACTCTCTATAACAGTCACATTTAATGATTGGACCTGAGAAGAGGCTTGCTCAACAATTGTGGATGACACAAACTACTCATTGGGAGAGATCTTTTTGACAGTCTTCGTCTGGTAGTGGTACAACAACAAGTAAAAAGGGGTAAATGTGTTAATAATATTGATAATTCTAGATGTACATTTAAACAGACAATCGCGTCGTATTTTCCACAGCTAGTCTCAAAAATTGACCTCTCAAAGACTCATTTAATGAAATCAAAGTTTGATCAAAAGTTTACAGCAAAGCATCAAAATGTCGTCTTGTTCCGATTAACATACAACCTAGAGTTACCGTCGAGTTAGATCGTCTTCAAAAAGAAGGACATATCGAAAAATTATATAGTTGCTCTGACGAACTTTTTATTTCTCCGATAGTAATCACAGTAAATATAGATCATTCTATAAATTTAGCATTAGATTCTAAAGTTCTAAAAAAATCAATTCACAAAAATAAAGATCAAATGCCCAACATCGAAATGTTATTCGATTCAATTTCACAACATCTTACCAACACTCAAAACGGAGAACAAGCGTATTTTTCCACACTTGATCTCTATTTTTCGTATAGCTATTACAATTGCGTAAAAGCACCGCAAAACACTAACATCAATATCATTTGTGGTAAATCTACCGGCACATATAGATTTAAGACTGGATTTTACGGTTTTAGTGACAAGCCAGCTGAGTTTCAAAAAGCAATGGACTATACACATTTCTACCTATTTCTTTCTTGATGATATAATTATCGTTAGCACAGGATCAGAATCGGATCATCTTAGCTATGTCACTAGATGCCTTAAAAAACTAGATGAGGATAATTGGAGAATTAATCTTCAAAAATTTTTTTTCGCAAAAGCGGAAATTGAATAGTTCGGATACAGATTTAACCAAACAGGTATACCACAACTTCAAAATAAAACAGCAGCCATATTAGCAATACCGCCAATATCAAAATTATTACGCCTAAGATCTTTTTTTGGGCCAGTACACTACATAAGTAAATTCATACCACACCTAGCACAGCTTTGCCAACCTCTTAGACAACTTTTAAATAAATTCATAAATAAATTCGTTAAATCTCTCTGGACTGACGAAAACACTAAAAATTTTAAAAATATAAAGGATAAAATTAATGCAAGCATCGAAAATAGCCATTATAATCCCAAACTGGACTTTCGTGTGAATTGTGATGCATTTCGTTCTAGACTGGGTGCTGTTCTCAACCAAAACACTTCCAATGTATGGAAACTTATAGCATTTGCATCACAATTTCTAAACCTTACAAAACAACGATACAGTGTCAACGAACTAGAAATATTAAGAGTCGTTTGGTCGATCGACTACTTTAAATACTATCTCTACGGAAACGACTTCACTGTAATAACAGATCATCGCGCTTTATTATCAATTTCAAAGGAATACAGATCCAATAAGTCCTATAATAGTCGCCTTTCTAGATGGACTGACCGCCTTCTTCTCAATATTTTTACAATTGACAACATGCCTGGAGGAAAAATGGTTCTCGTAGACTACATCTCCAGAAATCCTTTTGCCAAAGCTAAGAAAATTTCGTCATATGATGAACCTTTTGTCGTGGCAACTATATCCAAAAATGAAGATTCATTTAAACACCAAATCAAAAATAAATTACAAACAGTACAGAAACTAGATAGCACATTAAAGTCGCCTTCACCCTTACTACTATCAAATAGGGTAATTGCACCGCAAACACCTAATAGAACTCATGATAATTCCCAAAATCGGATTACAGCAATTGCATCATAATCACCACATCTCAAAATTTCATTACCAATTCCATCGCAATGGGCACATATAAATAAAGCTAATAATCCCCACTTAAAAATGCCAATCGCGTCGCAAATACCTTTTCAAAACTCAAAACCACAATTTGCACCGAATAATCTGCCATTGCATAAATCACATTCCATTAAAAACTTTGCTGTATCTACGCTGCAAAAGTCAGACAATAGAGAATGTGAGCAATCTGAACAATTAGACCCAATAAAGCCCATATTTGACACCAACTCAAATAATCACTACAAATCCACAATTTGCCCTAAATCGATTCAGTATTAACCACTCAAAAACCACTCTCTAAACGCTATCTCTAATATGCCGTTAACTAAAGCAACCAGATCAAGGGCCCGCGTTACGTTCTCAGACAGTTAACCCACGAACCTGTCACCAGCAACGAACACTTCTTCTAACGCTGAGACAACGCCCTGTACTATTGCTATCGACACCGCGGAGGATCTAAGAATGACTAAAAAAATCAACAGGATTTTCAGCAAAAAATTGTTGGCGATCTTGACAGGAAAGTACGCCATACTGAAAGAAGTGCAGGATTGCGTCATTCGCAATGATGAAGAACGGTTGAAAGAAATCAGCCCTTACATCTACTCATACTGGCTAGATATGTGTGTGAAACAAGGGTGCTTGTGCATTGATGAGAGGATAGGCATACCTAAAGCTATTAAAGACGCTGTGTTGGAAGACGTCCACTCCACACACCCCGGAAGTTTTGCTATGTTGTCCCTAGCACAAAACATTTGGTGACCATATATCCATCGAGATATATTGGCTAAAGCCAGCAAGTGCAAAGCCTGCCGAATTTGGTAAGAACTTAAAACTAGTGATTCCGCATAGCAAATGGTCAGCTTTACCCCATTGTATTGAACCGAATGACGAAATCCAAAAAGATTTTGGTAGAACTATTATTAATGAAAAGGGCATAGAACAAAATTTCATTACGAGCCTAGATCGATACTCAAAATACCCTACAGTAGAGAAATTAAATAATCTCGCACGAATGTAATTCGTGCGAAATTATTTTTATTCGTGCAATTTTGTAATTCGTTCAATTTCTTAATACATGTATATATATATATATATATATATATATATATATATTTATATATGTATATATGTATACATATATATATATATATATATATATATATATATATACATATATATATATATATATATATAGATATATATATATATATATATATATATATATATATTTGTATATATATGGCCATGAAGTACCTAGAACAATCAGAATGGATCAAGCGCCAGATGTTTGACAGGCAAAAAGTTTGAAACATTTTGTACTGAAAATAATATTGAACCAAAATATGCGCCTGCAAATGACCATAGAGCAATATTTTTAGTCGAACGTCTTATTCAGAATAAAAAATGTCAACTATCATGCATGAAAACACATCTATATAAAAAATGTAATCTTGAACATTCAATACATCTTTATACAACCTTATACGCAATTATAAAACGTTTAAGAATATCTAAACAAAAAACAACAAAAAATTCACTGTTTGAAGAACACTTTGGCAAACGTTGTAATACACCAATTTCAAATATCACTACAAAATCAAATAATAAAATTTAATTTACAATAAAATAACAAAATATTCCAGGAAGATCGTATCTCACAGATGAACCGTGGGCAGATACAGGCACATGCTCTGACCTCGAAAATTGAGAAAGTAATCGGCGCTGCAAATGCCCGAACTCACGAGGAGCAACAACAACTCAAAGACAAAGAATCAAGGTGGTCCAATGTGGTCTGAAGACATCCCCAGACCAATTCCGCGAAGCGAAAGAAGCTTGCAGGTCAAGATAGCACGAAAAGTACATGCAGCGGACAGGCAAAAGATTAATCTAGATGGGTTTTACAAATTTCTTGCTCCAGGGAGCACTGTGCGAAAAATAGGCCCGGCAACTAGAGTCATTAAAGGACCTAATAGGTTGGAGATTCGCGTCCGAAATTCGGTCATTGCCAAATTTCGGACGAGAAATGAGGGAGATACAGAGCTCGGTGTATATATTGACAGGCGACCAAAGAAAGTCTAAGAAAAGACGTTGGAGCAGAAAATCAGCAATCATAAAAGAAATCTAAGAAAAATTTTGTGGAGCAAGAAAAATAAGCACAATCGAAAACAACTTGACGACGTCAGTATTGTTTCTTCTGGACGATCCTGCATTTCAAAATCTGGTAATGTTGCCGGAGAATTGAAGATGTGAATTCCAAAACGTAACCCCCAGCACAAAGAGGCATTCCAGAACCGGCTAGATGACACAAATACTGCATTCCAGCCCACCAGTACCAATTGTGGCTCCACTTACGCAAACCAATGTAGCAGGAACATCTGCGTCGCAATCAACTCCACCTGCTGCGCAAAAAAAAACCCATTTTGCGGAAAGAAAAGCGCACTATTCAAGTCAGTGACACGTCCTGCTCACATACGTCTTGGGTCAGAAGAAGCAAGCGACAACTTAAAAAGAAGAAAACAGCTTCCAGCCTCCATCTATTGTGCAAAGCATCCAGAATACGGATGGATACTCAACAGAACTTCTAATTTCGGATACGACTTTTATTGGTGTTGCGTCTCCAACGAATCCGATTGAAAGATGGACCGTAGATCCAAGTGCCTTATTTGCAACGTAAAATGACTGTTTTAGAGGTGGAAGAGCGTTCACATACTTCCGAAAAAACATTTAAAAATCGTCAAACTCTGTATTTTCACTCTATTTTTGATTAACTTATTATTTATATAACCGATGAAAAATTACTCATGTTTTAATTTTTTTAAAATTTTGATTTTTCTTCAACAAGGGGAAATATCATACGGGATGGATAATATCTTCAGAATATCCATTACCGTATTTTAGTTCAGTTTTAATTATTTAATCCATTTCTAGGACAGTAGCCATCAATTCAGTTCTTCATGTATCATCACATTATTTTTTCATGATTGTTCAGCCAGGTAAACACTAAACTGTCTGTTCATACGGTAAACAAACTTCTACTTCCTTTTTAAAGTATGAACAAGCCCATAAATTATTATTATCCTTTTGATGTAACTTTCTTCATTTTGTTTTCATTCTCTCATTTGCATCTCTGTAAATCAGTTGCAATTCAAAGTTAGCTAATTGCTTTTCAATCAGCAAGTTCAGAATAAGCAGAGCCATTCGCGTCGCGAATGCTAAATTCATAGTTCGAATTCAACTAATGGAAGCTACCTAGGCAATCGCACCACAATTGCCTCAAACAATTTGGTAAAGATACAATTGCTACTCAATTGACTAGTCACACAGTAATTGATTACGACATGGCGCACAGCAGTCGACTCTCGCAAGACCCCTCACCACCTTGACGCTTTTTGGGAAAAACCTACTATCTTACCACCACTTTTGTGGGACAAATTGACGCAACAATGGAAATTGGCATTGTTGGGGAAAGAGGGGATTCAATTGGAAACTTTGCTTAATGGACCACCTGCAGCGCTCACGTACCCACCCCAACCAGTATACGAAAAACCCGTGGACAATGATACTCAAGCAATCGAGAGGAAAAGAAAATTGAGTACAACATGGTTTTAAAAGCGATTTAGTATTTGAAAATAAAAGCCCCTAAATTCGGTTTAAAAAGTTGAACAACGGCTGGGATAAAAAGGATGGAGATAAAAAACAATTCGCTCAAAAACTATCAGGAAAAGTCTCTAATTAAGTAATTTTTTTGTCCAAATTACTTTAGTGATTAGTTGAGAACCAATTCGGAGATATATTTTTTTTTGCAACTGTTGCTATGTAGTGTTTTTTAATATACATTTACTATTGCGATGGATTTTTTCGGATCAATTATTCAATAATTATGTTTCATTTCATTTTGGTATAATTGACGCGTTGTTGAGAACTGTTTAAATTAGATACTGTCAACGGGGACATCACTGACGGTGTGGACAAATGTGACAATGAGCGGGGACATTAGTGACACGATCTTATCATTGTTAACTCCTTTTAGTTAATAAGAGGCATTGTGAAAAACAGCGACGGATGTTTCAATTACTGAGCAAAAACGGACCAGGATCGATTACTTCCAAGATTGTCCGCACAGGCATAAACAGTAAATTAAAAACTTCAGTCTTAAAATAAACTGACATTTTGGTTTAAACGTACTCGATTAGAATTGCATAGTAATAATTAAGGAGTTCTCAATTATTTCTCTTTTCAATATGTCATTTGGAGAATTGAGTTTTGAACAACAAGTCAAAACATTACCAAAAGCTAACTTTTTTTCAAAATTTGTTTTTGTTATTTGGAAGCAATTGAGGAATTTTAAACTTTTGATTAATGATAACAAGTTGTTTTGTAGTTTTTCTTAATTAATACCAACTATTCCAAATTCTTAGATCGCTTAAGAATTCTTATTCACTAAAGTTAAAAAGCTGCTGTAACAAATTTTTGAAGTTTTTTTGTATCGGTACGTCTGGACCAAAAACAGTTGTTGAACTGTCAAAAAAAACCAAACGCAAAAGAAAATGCGTTCAAAAGACTTGTTTTTCTAGAAACCGTTTGTGATTGTTCTTTTTGTTAGCAAATGGTGACCGTCTTAACAATGGCCTAAATTTGCACAAATTTTGGTGAGTGTAATTAGTGGCACGCACAATTAACTGCATTCATCACCTGGTCAGAATAAGTCTATTGCTTAAAAAAAATTTTATTGGCTACATTTTTGCAGGTATCCTATTACTGTTGAGCATGCTTAAAAAAATTTTTAAACTTACTTCCGGAATATGGTTTTTCTTTAAATAGTACTCTCAAATAATGACCTTCAATTCTTAAGATGGTAATATTTGATCAAGTTCGCAATTAAAAATATTGTGGTCAACATGTAGATGTCGTAATAATTGAGTTTTTAATGTCTTTCGTGAACAAATAATGAGATTTCAGTGATTTGTATGCTATAAAAAAGTGAAGCTTGTTTGTGCTGAAAAAGGTCTCAAACTGCTGCGAACAAGTCTTGTTTCTAGTTTTATCACGGTCAAGTTCCTGGGTCTTGGATCACATTTTTACAACTGAAGAAAACAAGACCTTGTGTGGGTTCAAAAATTATTTTTTTTGTCTAAACGCTTTATTACCAAACATTTTTGATGAAACTTGAGCAAAAGAATTACTTTACATAAAGCGCTTTTCGTTGAGTTTATAACCAAACTCCAAGTCTATATCAGTACAGTTCAAGCCTAATTCCAAGTTTTACTTCGTTTCCCAGTGCTGGGTAAGTCTAAATATAAGTCTTACAAGTGTGGCTCTTAGTCAAGACTTTATAACACTTCGAAGTTGAGTCCCAATTCGAACCGAACTTTTCAAAAAGTTTCGTTTGAAAAAAACAAACTTCAAAAAACTTTGCAACGTGCCAAGACTTCGGGGTTTATTTTTGGTCACTTTCCCGGGTTGCTATCAAATTATGTCGCGGCATAGCAAACTATCAATTAGCACCCCTAGAGAGTCCGTGGGCCCCGGGGAGGCCTATTGACACATATGGGGCCAATTTGAGGGTATTTCGGACTGTTTTGAGTTAAGGGATTCTGTTTGATCCAGGTAGTCGGAATCAGTAGCAAAATTTGATGGGTTAAAATGGCAAAAATAGGCATGAATCAGCTATGCCGGTGCCAGTCTACCGATTGGCACAAGAGCAAATACTACCCTCTGTGAGTTTCGCTTGACGATCATATTGGGCAAACTTTCGGGTATATTAATTAGATAAAATTCCGCGGTGCTCACTTCTTAATTTCTCATCAAACAGTATTCCAAATTTAATGTGGCATATATAGGCTCAGAGCTTAGGTAGTAGCGGTCTCAATGAGCTGTGTTCCTTTTAAATTGGTCAAAAATTGATGGAGTCATTAAGATTTTGTCGATGTGACACTCGAAAATCTTAGTTATGGCTGATGGCCCATCGTTAATAACTATTTATTGAGTGATTGGTTCTGGATGATCTTTGATATGAGTAAGTAAATTATCTGTTCTAGCAAACAACATTTGTGTGAGCTTAATTGGTATCAATTTCGTGGAGATATTAATGGTCGAGCGCGATGTGCTTTGTGTGGATGTAGGTTGAACTACACGGTGCTCAGTACAAAATATCGCAACAATCAGTTGTCCAAATTTGATGTGTGATATATAGATTTAAAGCTTAGATATTAGTGGTCTCAATGAGTTATTTCCTTTTTAATTCGACCTAAAATTGATGAGGTTAATAAAAACTTGGCGTTGTGACACCCAAAAAACTTGTGTATGCCCGATGGCCCATCGTTAATAACTCTTTATTGAGTGATTGAAAGAAGTTTAGAGGAAAATGTAGAAAAAGAAGCCAACGGCTTTTTTGTAGTATTTTTGGAGCTCCTTTTGGCTATTTTTGGACAATTTTCCGACTATTTTTAGGCGATTTACAGGCTCCTTTAATCATTTTCCGGCTATTTTTTGGCCACTTTTGTCGTTTTCCGGACCTATTTTTGACTATTTTTTGCCCAATTTCGACGTTTTCCGGACCCATTTTCGACCTGCCAAGACTTAGATTTAGACTTCCCTTTCTTAAATCAGACTTGGATTTGGAATTACCAGGTCTTAAATCAGACTTGGATTTCGACTACCAATTGGAGTTCAGTTCGATTTTCATGCAAAACGTACTTTTGCATGTTCAAACATGATGAGATAAGCTACGTCTCAATATCAATATTTTTTACTTTACCAAATTGTAATTGATGAAAATTGAACAACAAGAGTAATATACACAGTTTGATTTTCCATGAATTTTTAGCCACCACGGCTATAACTAATGCTTCGTGAGATTAGAAGCCCAGTGCAATGATCTCAATTGGTTTTTAAATGGAAGTAATGCTGAATTGAATTATGAATCATTATTATAAAGTCATATGCAAAAAATTTGTCTGCAAGGATGCAATAAATTTGTGAACAAAATTGAGACAAAAATGCATGGTAAATCAAATCACAGTCTTGTTTTTTTGTTGCTTTGAATTTGGCTCAATTGATATTCACAAAAAAACTAGATCAAGTATTCACAATACTATATTAAAAAATCTTGTCTAATTGTCTAGTGAATATTTCTCTCGATCTGGCAAATTCGAGCACATTTTATCTTTCTATTTTTACAAGATTCTCACAAGATCTATACAAAGTAATTGGGTGGGGTATGCAATCTGTCTTTCTAAATTACAAACAATAGCGTCTTTTTTACAAATTAACCTTTCTTTGATTTACGTCGTTAATAGCCATCATTGACAACAGTAACAAACTCGAATAGATTTATTAGAGCTTTTGCTACTTTTTCTAGATAAGGATCAAATCAAAAGGACATTAAGTGAGTTTATACCTCCGCTGTATTTCTGGAATCCTTTAGGAGATGCGACGATGAGTGCGCTGATTGGACCAATTGTAGCGACTGCCGCCTTCAGCTCCTCCTCATCTTTTATGACGTTTGTGTACCCAGTAGCTGTGCCTCCATTATACTTCTCTTGGTAACTGAAAACAACACGCAATACGATGATAATTAGTCGCCTCGTGACAATATTTTTAAATTTTCAAATCAGTAATTTGAATGTAGACTTTGGACTGTCTGGTTGCTAGGTCAGGATAGTTCATTAAACAAGACAGTGTAATTACAACACCAGTTTGAAGAGGAAAGTTGATTGATCAAGTTTTCTAACATATATGTATCGAATATATACAAAGACCATATGAGCCAAAGTTATAACCTCAAGGCCTCAAAAATGAAACAATTTTTATTATTGAAGCCTATTTTTACAAAATAATTGTATAAATAAAAGGACCATTCTGAACATGATCGCACAAAATTCTGGACATAAACGCCTGGTAAGTCCTGTCCTGACTGCATAAAGAACGGAAAAAAAAACGTGAAAGCGTAAATTTTTGGTGCGAACTCATAAAAGGCTGAACATGATGGCAGATAACTCTGGACATACGCACTTTTGAACGGACGAAAGTCTAGACATAAGCCTTTTTTCAGTCTGGAACGGTCTGGACATAGGCATGTTCATAAAGCTGGAATGGCCTAAACATGTCAATTTTGGTCTTGGACATCAGCCTGGGTGCTCTTCTGGACAATTTATTGACAAATGAGGATCATCTCATTCATGATTCAGTTGATGGTTCTTAATTGAAAAAGGGGATCTTTTCCGTTTGTGCCCCCCCCCCCAGTACGTTATGCCCCCCCCCCTCCCAGTACGTTATGCCCCCCCCCCCTCCCAGTTACAGAGCACGTGCCATTACATAGTAAATCACTATGTAAAAATATGGCACGTGCGTCTGGAGGGCGCAAATAATACGTGCCCACTAAGCTGGGGGGGGGGGGGGCACAACGGAAAAGATCCGAAAAAGGAATTATGTGCGCTGTAAAGTTACTATGTTGCAAAACAACCGTTCTTACCATTTTTTGTTAATTTACCACTTCTCCAAATTTAAAAAAAAGTGTTTTGACATTTCTTTAATATTGGTGCTTCGGCTTTGATTACAAGATGAGCTGTTTGTACTTACTAGCAGTAGCCCAGTTCCCTTTCGTAATACGGGTATCCCTCTGCAGTGTCGATTCCCTTGTTGTCTCTGACATACAAGAAAGCGGGACCCGCGGCCCCTCCCTCGCACCCTTTGTTCCCGTATGTCATGCTGCAATCAATCAAGTTTTGAGCACTTAATGATACCAGTTTGCCGGTTGATCTGAAATTCTGGCCCTCCAAGGCGCCGGCGGCTGAGAAGGCGTATCCGGCGCTACATTGACCCTGGCTCTTGACTTCTGTCACGTATCCACTGTCACGCCAGTCAATTTTG
This sequence comes from Convolutriloba macropyga, assembly GCF_964194025.1. Lineage (NCBI taxonomy): Eukaryota > Metazoa > Xenacoelomorpha > Acoela > Convolutidae > Convolutriloba > Convolutriloba macropyga. The sequence goes on along the minus strand of NC_134472.1, from coordinate 71,196,592 downwards.
TCCGGAATTTCCTAAATTAATCGCGGTAGTATTACGGATGTTAAAATTTTTAATTTTTCAGATTGTTAGAAATTTGACATTCTGCAACAGTGCTGTCTCAACTGCATCTTCAGTTGTACGTGTCCCTCCGAAATTTGTAACCCCCCCCCCCCAGCGCGCAAGCACATCTGTAAAGCTACCAATTACCAATGACAAATTTTTACAATTTTAAAAGTATATGTCAACTATATTTGTTACCATTGCACACATCTCATAAGCCTAAGCGATTGTTGAAGTTAGGAACGTAAAGGTTGAAAATCCAATTTTTTTTTAGGTAGAAATAACTCTTATTTTTTTTTAGCCAACGCAAGCTCATCAATAGCATTTTAAGCTCATCATCGCATGCAGAGATGCGCCATATTATTTGATCGTATTTGACCTTTTTGAAATCTCAGACAATTCCGGAAGGCGTTTTTCTAAAATTTCACAATCTACAAGACTTGTAATTTAATTATTGTACAATTTAAAGATATATAAAACAGGATATTAAAAAGATATAAATTATTAAAATAAATAAAATTCAACTATATTATTATAATTGAAGACAATGTTTGACAACATTAAAGAAGTTTGAAATGGTTTGCTTAACTATGAACTAATTTTTGGCTGTAAAAAGTGATCAATGTCGATTAAATCCTACTGCTCAAAATTTGGTCAAGGGTATGCTGACCTTCTCAATGTTAGGTCTTAGTCAATCTTAACTCTAAATTTAAAAGCAAACTTTAAGTCAACGAAACTTTCTTGAAAATTTTTCGGATATTTTCCTTTTGTGCCCCCCCCCCCAGCTTAGTGGGTGCATATTATTTGCACCCCCCAGACGCACATGCAATATTTTTTCATGATGATTTACTATGTAATGGCACGTGTTCTGTAACTGGGGGGTGCATAACGTAGTGGGGGGGGGGGCACAAACGGAAAAGATCCGAAAAAGTTTCTAGAAAGGATCGTTGACTTAAAGTTTGCACTAAAATTAAGAGTTAAGATTGACTAAGACCTAAAATTGAAAAGGTCAGCATACCCTTGACCTTATTTTGGGTTGTAGGTATTAATTGACCTTGATCACTTTTTCTTACCAAGTTCTCCGGTTTCGTAAACACTTTCTCCGACGTCGTCAACAAATCTTGTTTCACGTTCACATTTGCGCCATTCATCCTCTTTCTTATGTCATATGTAGACAAATCGGAGTATTCGTTCAGAGCAGTCGTGAATGAACTTCTGTTCAAACTTGCGTCCAAGTTGTGTTTTATGACGAATCTCAGATTGTTGAGCCAAATTGAGAACTTTGTAATTTCTTCATTGAAATCGGTATATTCTTTACCGTATAATTTTTTCCAAGTGATCCACTGATCCTTATATTCGCTTTCAATTTCCTCCAAAAATGTATCTTTTGTGTTGGGTTTTGAATCGCGGTTGACATTGCCAGTCAAGATAGCCCCGATACAGATTAAGAAAACCAAGGAAAAAGTCAAAAACCTCATTGTTTATATTCTCACAAAATTTTAGCAAAATTTGTGAATTAAAATTTTGAATTTCAGTTTTATCCTCGAGAAAAACCAAGCTATTTTCTGACAAAAGTGATTTTATATTATAAGCCAAAGCTGAATTATGAATTTGATCTTTGATATCTAAGAATATATTTTCCAGGAATATTGACAAACAAATTTACGAATTGTCAAAATGAAATGATAAAATCGATTTAAGCAGAATTCAGGTTGCTCATTTATCACATTATCTCGAAACATTATCGAGGAAAATTTGAGAGGTTCGATAACAATGATATCTTTCGAAGTAGAAAAGCGATTTGTTCGGACTAATTCATAACAGTAAACTTATTATTATTTCAGGCAGGCTTTATACCGAAAGACCTTTGAACTATTAAAGACAAACTTAACGTCACCAAATAGTCTCTCGATAATGTTTTCCATTTCACTTCGGTAAATCATTAACAAAAAAACATCATGGTCAGGTCTAGAAATCAAATCTTGAAGCAGCATAAATCTATCAGCAAGCTGTCAAATTTAATTTATGATCAGAGAACGATATGTTTTAACCCAATCATTGTGTGTTGACTTCTTCTCCCCTATTTGTTTAATCAACATTACATATTTAGCGCATGAACCAACGCTAACTTAAATTAAACACAAAAAAGCAATTTCATAATGCCAAAAGTTTGCATTTTAAAAAAGTTTCAAATAAAGATTTTTTAAAAAAAATAAAGAAAATCTGCATTTTAAAAAAAGTTTCAGTACATTTACGCGCATTTCGAAGCTTTTTTAAAAAGCATTTTGAGAAATTTTTTTTCGAAAATTTAGCGCATTACAGCGCATTTTTTACATAATTTTGCTCGACACTGGAGTAGTTCTTGCAAAAAAACACATCTGAGGTTTGAGAAATCATAGAAAACGTTCCTTTTCCTTAAAAAAAATTCCTTAAAAACGTGTACTCTCCTTTTTTCGCTCGTCGGCCGGAAGTTCTATAATGATCAGTTTTCACTCAAGTTGGGAAAAAAATTCAGCGGAAACAGCATTTTTTCGAAAAAAAATGAAAACTATTTTTTGTTATTTAATGTAATTGTAGTGGCATTTCCAAACATAATTTGAAAGTTATTTTCAAATTACAGTTTCAAAAAATGCAATGATGTAGCTTTAGCTAATGTAATAATAATTCTAATGATTGATTTTTTGTTTACCAATTTTTGATAATTCACTAATGTTTGCTGATAAGAATCAAAATCAACTCAAATCAATCCCAAAACGCTTAGTTTGAAAACTTCATCAAAATTTCCCGTAAAATCCTTATTATTTTTTTGAGATTCTCTCAGGTGTTAAATCACAAAACCTGAAATTTATTAAAACAACCTCGTGACTCTGAATAAAAAGTCAAATCACTTGAGATAATTTTTCTCGTTATATTGGAGACTCATGTTATTTCGCGAAATTGTGCATACAAGGAAAAGCAAATTACTCAATATCAATTTTACCTATAGCGGAATTAACAATCTGGAACTTTCTACAAGTTTTGAACTATCGAACACTACAAAAGCAGGTATTTGCTTTAGCTGTTGGTAGAGTACAACGCTTTCAGCAAATAGCTTCCAACTTCAAATTTAACCTAACTCAACGTAATAAAAAGGGTTTGAGGAGCATACATATGAACATATTTTTTGCTCGTTTAGTGGTAATCTATGTTGATTTAAAAATTCAGTTCTGTAGTGTAATGAAATAAGAAATTTGGCGTCGACATTCCACCTTTTGCTTCTTTTGCGGTCTTCTTCACAACTAATTGCTTGAAAAACTGATAATTATGCAAGAATATATACCCAACCTTACAAGAACCATACGAAAACCATACAAGGATTTTATCTATGAGAAGTCTTGCCCATTTCTCAGAAATCCTTATAAGTAATAAATTGTCATTTTCAGTTGTTGGAATCATATTATGATCATTAAATCATAATTAACATGAAATTCTTTTGTTTCTTGAGAAAATTGAACATTTCTTTCTTTACCCCTGTTGTGTGCGGTGCGGAGGAGCTATATGCTGAACTGATTTTTTTCTCTTGTCCAGTCAATTTTGGCCGACCGATGTATCGACAATATATTTTCGTAAAGTATTCAGGCAATTTTTGAGTTATGTTGATTTTTAGTGGTACACTGTTTGATTATTTGGTTTAAGTTGGGTTTTAAAAACTGGACATATGAATTATTGTGATCGCTGACAGGTCTAACTGGTTTTCTGAAATGACATTTTTTTAAAAAAAATGAAGGTTTCAATTGTTTTTATTACCAGTTTTGGAATACATTTCAATACCATTTTTTGGAAAAAAATTTTGCTCTTCCATTTTGAGTTATCGGCTTGTAAATTAATTTTGTAAACAAGATGTCAAAGCAGCTTAAAACTGAACTTCATGTGCTTCTGGTTAGTGGTTCTGCTTTGTGGAAGATATTGCTAGGCTGTATTTTGATATCTTCGGGATTTTTCAGAGTGTTCAAGTTTTAATCAAAAACATTTCAGTTCCATTTTTCGGAACTCTTTGTTTAAATGACTGGCACAAACATTTTCAGCTTTCTTTTCCAACTGCAAAAACAAAAATGGCAGACTTCAATTGTAACTTACAACTTGAATTTAGAGCTTTATAATTGAGTGCAGAGGTTAATTTTTTCTGCTTTTGCGTTAATTCGTTCGTCTTCATTCAAAATTTAATGTCCATGTAAATTCTAATAGAGGAGAGTCATTTTTTAATAGACTTTAAATGTTTACATTCAGTTTGAAAACAGATTAGATGCTGACTTTTGAATTTAAATTTTTATTTATTAGATTTAGTAAGTTCTCTTTCTACCTTCAAAATTGTTCTAAAGTTGACGTCCTGTCTGTTGTTTGCTTTGTTTGAGCTATGTTTTTCAAGTGAAAAAAAGGAAACCTGATCTCACTGGTATGAGCCTTTTTTTATATAGACGTCTTTTTTAAGATAACAAACTTTGAATTTCCTATTTAGAAGGAATCTACCTCGTTTCAATTGGTAAACATTTGCGACAAGATGATTGTGATTGAGTGCTGACGAAACAATGTGTCCTATCGCACATTAGCAAGCCTCCTGGTATTACTTAGTAAGGATGCTGATCAATTTTGAAAATTGAACTTAGAATGGCATCTCAGTCTGCGTAGTGCAATGTGTCTTTCATATCATTAAAATGTTCAGCCATAACAATTCGAGCATTTTATTAAAAAAATAAGTATATTCCAACTTCGGAGAGTTCAGATTTTAGTCCATAGTTTATCGGAATTTAGGAAAATTTGTATTGCTACTTATCAATGTTCGTTTTGTGTGTTACGTAGCGTTCCATTCGTCCAGCAATTGAAAAACAACCTTCGAGAGAAAGAGAATTATAGGTAATGGACTGCATATATGGTTAATTGCAGCCACAAGATAAAATTTATGTTCCTCAGTAACCACAAAAACACCAGGATCGAGATGTCAACGATAAAAGTTTCTACAAAAAGTTAGAATTAGCGTTAAAAGCTAAGAATGGTTGTAAAAATTGCTTTTGTTCGCTCTGAATTCGTTGAAAGCGGTGAAGTTAATTTTTCGCCACTTACAACTACACATTTTATGTCAATTCACCGGTAAAAATTAATTTAATTTCTCTGCAGTGAATATTTTGTTTTTAGGGTGAAATTTTCTGTTTCACCTCTTCCTTTTGGTAGCGGTGAACTCTTGTTTGTTTCATTGCATAAACGCTGTATAAAAATTCATTGCTAAAAATAGCTAATATTACAAAAATTGACCGATAAAAACAACAAATTGTACAAAAATTTAACGCATATATCTTCCATAAAAGAAAGGGAATCTATTTGATTAAAATTGAAAGAATTATCCTAGAAAGAGATCAAAACGCACAGAGGTCAAAGGTACGAACCTGAGCATTGCTGTTTAATTTTTTATAACTCCAGTGAATGCGCTAAAATGAAAATTTCATCGCTAAAATAGCAAAATCTTTGAAAAACTCACCACTTAAAACTGGAATTCCAGGAGCCTCGTGTCAGAGCCTTTCAGTACTGATTCATTACAATCGTCACTGGACCTTTTTAGTTTGTTGTTTTCTTTGATCAGAGTAAAATGATAGTAAAAAAGAAATTTTCGCAAATTGTTTTTTTGGCAAACGTGTCGCACGATCAGGCAAAAACCAAGTAAAATCGTGTAAGTACACGTTACAGCAGGCTGAAAGTCCAGGCAAAACGAAGCAACGTATTCTCGATAATTCTCACACACACACAAGAAATAAACCCAAGCCCCCCCCCCTCCCAACACCACCCCCCCCCCCCCCGTTGCGGAAAATTGAGGGTCAAACTGAGCTTAAGTTGTCAAACTACATATATAATTATCAGAAGAAAGAGATCTATTTCCACCAGGATATTTTATCAAAAACTGCAATTTTGAGCGAATATTGCAGTTAATGTGTTCAAATAAATTGAACTTTTTTTTAGTTCAGACAACGCTTTTCGTTTAACAAGAAATATGATGAACGTCTTAATGTGCAGAATAAAATCAGTCTGAGTTTTAGGCTGTCCAGAAAAAATTAAGTGCATGACTCATCAAAATTTCATTCTGTTCAGACCAAACCCAGTTCATTTTTCAGTCTGAGAACAAAAAACTCAGAATCAGTTTCTGAAATTTACAATTATCAGGCTATAAAAAGCCCTGTCCAAAATTCTTGAAATAGAAAAAATCATAATGAAATTTTTATGATTCAGTACTGAATTATTATGACACTCAGATCCGGGTTCTTATAAAAGTCACTGCTTTCACCGCATTCATAGTTAGAAGATGCGGGCGTTTTGCGGTGAAAATTATTTTTTTCACCACTAATTACTGCAATTCGTAGGCTATTTTTTTCGACCAAAGCTTGACGCGGGCATTTTTGATAATTAAAAGTTTTTCAAGATCATTGAAAAATTTTTTTTGTCCCCGCTCTGAATAATGCAGTTCCTTGATGGAACGAGATTTTGGGTCCTTGTTTGTTTTTCACGTAGTGATTTAAACTTTGCGTTGTTATACTGTAATTTGTTGGCAACTCCAAATTCAGTCTTTCAAATCCCGCCTTTTAAACTGCTAATAAATCTACAACTAATAAAACTACATTTTTTTCACAAAGTGCAAAGATTTAAGAGATATTTTAAATTAGAGGGGCGTTGGCAGAAAAAATTCCTTCGCTAAACAAGTTTAAATAAAAACAAAGCTCATTTAAAAGCGTTTCTGAAAAACGACAAATATGTGATTTTTATCTAATAGATTAAACAGACGACGCACCCATAAATGTAAAAAAGAAGGAAAGTCAAATCAAGCATTTCAGCAATATTTAATCAACAATTATTGCTCCATCAATTTATTCTGCAGCATCTGATTATGTTTGAAACATCCATGAGAAATATTGCACCAGGAATGATCTGATTGGGGAATAGATTCCATCATAAAACATGGAAAACAAGAATGTGTTGCGAATGAAGGAAGCCATGCTATTTGTCACCACAATAGCTTCTTCGGCTTCGGTGAATGGTTCCCTGTTTTCGGCTTTGCGCTCCGGCTCATCTGTTTCGGCTATCAGAACTGTCAAGAATATAATTCCGCATATGACTCCCAGAATAAAGTATGCCTCGAAGACGATTGATTTCAAAGCAGAAACCACTTTGCTTGTTTCGGTTGCAGATTTTGCTGGCGTTCCACAATCATCAACTCCGTTTATCGGTGAAGTTTTGTCAATTTTTTCTTTGTCAAGAACCGCTAGCGGTTCTTCAAAAGATTGCTCTTTATGAGTTGAAACTATGTTTATTTCTGGTTCGATAACAGGCTGGACAATGTTGCTCTTTTTAGGTTCTTCAGTCTTTGGACTTGAACTGAAACTTGACCTTTTCAAAGGGGACAAATTAGGAGAACTTGCGTTCGTTTGTCGTCTCGATTGCGTAATCAGCGTCTCGTAAACCGTTCCTGTAGTCAGCGATGCGCGGTCGGGTTTCCTGTTCGCGGCAAATTGTTTGGTACTACTTGAGGTTGGTAGCTTTCGGTCGAACAAGCCTTTTTCGCCTTCGTTCGGCATAGATTGCAGCAGCTGAGAATCGGAACCGCGAATAGCGACAATTTCGGGTTCGGAACCAGAGTCGCCGATGAACCGCCGAATCGAATCGCGAAGTTCGCCCGCGGAGGGTAGCGATTCGTCTTCGCTGCTCGTTCGGCTTCGGGCACTGCTTTGAGTTTGAACTGTGTCTCGGCTGATGGTTCGACCGAATTTTTCCGGACTGTCTGCCATTTTTTGCTGATATGAGGTTGTGATGTCGAGGGTGCTGTCGCGGGAGTTGAAAGCGGGTTCCGTCATAGATCCCGGTCGCTGGGACGGTAGATTAATTTTCAGCTGGTCTGATATGTTTTGAGCGCGGCTCCAATCCTCGCGGACCTTGTTTGCCCACTTGGGTTTCGGGGTCTGCAAAACAAAAGAATTCTAGTTACTGTAGCGAACATGAAATTGAGTATAATTAGTTATAAGCGGCGAAAGTATGTGTATGTAGGCTCTTTAGAAAGCTCGCAATTAGGACAATCGAATTAAGATAATAACACCAAAGCTAAATTGAACAAATTTAAGTACTCTCTTGAAAGCAAACACATGGTGCCCCAGATTCTCATTAAAACAAATATGCACAAAAGTAAGCAAGGTTACAAAACCGGATAAAGGCAAAACGAATTGGTTGAGGTTGAATAATGAAAGGCTGTCAGGTTAGATTGATGAGACAAACAGGCGACGATGAATTAGTAAATAATTGAATAAAAAGCACAAGTCAAGGTTATCTCAATTGGCATCGATATATGAGGAGACAGTGTTGCACACCCTCTACCACTTGAAATCTCAAGAATATCCCGCCATTTTGCACTCCTTTATGTTTTCCAGTCAGTTTTAGATAATAAGGTTGTTCCCCACCATCATTGTCATAGTACACATAAATGTTTATACGACAATGGCGGGCGAATAATCGTAAATCGGTAGTGTTTACGTACTCCACATCCTCGATTCCTCGGGTCAGGGGGGTTTTGCCAGGACATTTAAATAAATGCTTGTTTGGTCCATTCCGTAAACTAACAAAAAGTTGTTCGATTTTCCCAGCCTGAGTGCGATCTCCAGTGATAATGGTTGATAGACAGGAGGCCACGCAATTGAATTTGGGGTGGGCAACATCTAAGGTAACGGGATCATACTGTGCAGTATCGAACTCAGGACAACTAAAAAACCCAAGATTATAACTTTAATTTAGCCAGTGAATTTGGGATAAAAGTGCTTACCTTTCAAATAGCTCGTAGCAATGACGCTGCCTTTGTTCTAGGCCAAGCTCCCGGCAAATCCGATTTAGTTCCTCTTCGGATAGAAATTTCATAGGACCACGAGTACAGCGAAATAGAGTTTCACTGTCGCAATCGAGACAGTCTTTTACGATTTTTCGGCACCACATTCGTAGGTCGCGGACACTAAATGTTTGCCGCGCCGTAGATTCCAGATTTTCTCTGGAGGGATGATCGTTTTTCCTGTGCATTTCAGTAAGCTTATTTCGTGCGTTACCCCGGTGTAGAACCGTGAGCCCTGAACCCACTCGCAATAAAACCCCTCTGGAAAGATAATAGTTTTTGCATCGATTACGGAGTTCTCTCCTGTAAATCCACGTAGAATTTCTCGGATAAAGACCAGATTTAAGATAATGAACAATTTCAAAGTACATTTGACTGTCCATTTCAACTGAAATTGTATATAACTTAATACTGTATGTAAAGTAAGACAGAAAGAGTTAGTTAAGTAGAGTTGTGTTGACTTAAAGTAAATAAAAAGGCAATTTATCAGTTTTCCAAATACCCACCGATAAAAAGTTGTCCGACCCCTCCCAGGATGGGAAGGAGTTATGGGGTAATAAACGGTCAATGATGGGAAGGTACCCCTAGTGGTCCTCTATTGCGAGAATAATTTTCAGGCGAATCCGACCACCCACCCTCCAGCTATTAAAACCGGAAGTAGTGTGATTTGAAGGTTTTTAGGTATTTTACTGTGAAATATGAATGTTTCAGTCAGAAATAAGGCGATTAATCAGTTGTAATGTAATGCACGTATGAATTAATGTTTTTGCACGATCTTGGGAAGGGTTTAGGATATAAAATGGCGATTTTCAAGTATATTGGTAATTATCACAGGAATGTAGTTAGCACCTAAACTGAAATAGTATTTTCTCGAAAAGTTGAAGTCGGATTGACCTGAAAATTGGGGGATAGACTAATTTGGGTACGGGGAATCCGATTTTGAGGTCAGATTTGACCCTACACCAACCTGCACGGAACTAGCGCACGCCCGTGCTGCGGAACGTAAAATTTGAATTGCTCGTGGAGTATTGGTAGTAGCCCTATGATTTTTGGAGGGTTAGTGTAACTTTTCAAGGGCTTTCGATTGGTGATATTTTCAATCCCAGATTCCGACCGGAAGTCGGTGCTTCGGGACGACCCGAGTGCCGAAAACCGGAAATTGGCCTTTTTGAGCGGCCGAATGACTTTGAAATAGTTTTAATATGATAAACTGAGACAGTTAGTGACAAAAAATAACCACCCAGGTCAATTTTGACGAACTCGGATTTTTCGGGTTTCGGCACCCACGACTCGTTAAAAATTTTTAAATTGCAAACGACTCGCAACGGCCTATCCGTTGGTCATGAAACTTGGCAGGCAAGTTGGTGGCACCCTATAGTTACTATAAAACTTTACCCGAAGACGTTTTGACCACTACTTCGCACGTTATTAAGTTTGGAAATTTGGGGTCATCCGGAAGGTCGATGAAAAGTGTGCGCGGTCACTGCTCGTGTTCTATTAGGAGTTAGGTCATAAAAATTGGTGGGTAGGTGTAACTATGGAAGGACTTTCCGCGCCAATAGTTATTTTTACCAAGTTGACCCTTCATCTTCGACTATTGACCTCTAATTGACCTCTGGAGGTCAAATTTTTGGGTTTTTGGGAAATTTTGGTTTTTGACTAATTTTTGTATAGGGAATTGCACGGAATGCTGGGAAAAGCATACCAAGCCATTATTTTAGCTTAAGCGAGCATGAATTAGTGGTATATTTACACATGGAGACCAATAGTCTTTGAATAACAAAAGCGACGAAATTGACTTGGCGCCAAATTTGTGTGCGCAAATAAGAGCGATAAGGACCGCGGACTTTGACGTTAATCTGTTTGTTTAGTGAAGGGAACCCCTCCTGCGGATGTGTCAATCAGTCAGAGTGACTTATGGTGTTTACTTAAGTTCTAAAAGTGTATTTAATTAAGATAAGATAAAGTTAGCCAAATAGAAAATGTTGTAATCAGCTTATCGTGTTTAAGTTGGAGAGAGAGAGAAAAGACTGAGCTAGTGAGCAGTTGGTTTAGTGGGACTAAACTTAAAACAGTCAGTAAAGTTGCAAGACCAGTTAGGAAACTGTGAGCAACTTGGTTAATTATATTGCGAGTGAATCACGATAAAATTTTGAAAGTATACAGATTTTTGCAGTTAAATTTGTCTCAAGTTGATAGTTGATTGAGAATTGCATCTATTTACTGTGGATTCTACATTTGTGCTGGTGTTCTCTATTCAATTTAACACTTTTGGGACAAAGCACTTTTAACAGCCAGCAAGAGTGGACGAGGGGAAAAACTCAGGGAAGAAACAAGGTAGCGCTTGCTTCATCATTTTCTTTTAAACCTTCGGTGTTGGTTTTAATTAAATTTGTTCGATCTTCTGGGCGACAGATTCCCCTCACTGTTGGCCTAGCAGAAATTCAGAAGACGACAGTGGCGCTCCTGGGTGGGCATCGCTCCTTGTAATTTTCTGTAAGATTATTTTTTTTTATCCGCTAAGTGGTGAAATTTTCCGAAATGAGCGAAAACGGAGACGATCTACCTAACGATCCTCTCGCATTGGACAGAGGCGACGAGGACGGGGATGACGATGCTCCAGACAACGGCCGCGGGATTTTTGGATCGGGCACGCTGAGGCCGGATCGATACCCTTCGAAAAAACACTCGACGTGGATCCAGTGGAAGCAGCACTTTCTCTGGCTAGCTGACACCAATGGTTGGGATGATATCACAGCAATTCGGGCCCTACCAACGTGTTTAACATCTTGGGCGCTTGACGAGTTCACCGCCATGCCTGCCAGATTTACGAGACATGTGGGAAGGAATTTGCCGCCAACACTGGCGAGGGTTTTTGAGTACTTGGACCCAAGAATGTCGCCTTACAGAGATCAACGTACAGCCAGAGCTGAGTTCAAGGCACTCATGCAAGGTGACAAGGAGGAAACGCGTGAGTTTTCGAGAAGAGTAAGGGCATTGGGTGATATCGCACATACAAACATGAACGCTTTGTCCCGAGATGAAATGAACAGAGAACAATTTATTGATGGATTGTTCGAATCCGATATTTACGAATTGCTTCTTCGAGAGGATCTACAGACATTCGACGAAGCTGTTAACAGAGCGCTGAGTCTTGAAGCCATTACGAAAGGTTCACGATTTCGACAGCGGAAAAGAATATCGGCAATAAGGACTATGGCAGAGGCAACTTCGTTTCCTCCGGTGGTAGCTCAACCTTTGCCTTCACAAGCGTCAAGAGGTGTTCAGGGCACCTCAATTTCACAAATGCCTCTGACAAATGATGCGCTGGGGACAAAAATCGACAAACTGGTTGACAGTCAGGAAAAGTTTATGTCAAATATATCTTCGATGATGAGTAAGTTCGTCTCGTCTGTCATACCGGGACCCCCAGCAGAGCAAGCTCATGCACCTCAGAACACTGGAAAGCAGTTGTTCAATCCGTACCCTCCAGATAGTCGATACGGACAGGGATTTGCGTCAGCTTCTCGACCGCAGGGACAATACAACCCTGGCCAACAACGACGACAAGGTGGTACAGGCTGTTTCCATTGTGGAAGTTCGGATCACTTCAAGAGAGAGTGTCCGCTACTTGCCAATAGTCCTTTAAACTAGAAAGGGCCGGGCCCACCGGGGAATTCCGGAGGGAAGGGTTTATCCCGGCCGAATACAAAAATAAACCCCAAACATCGGTTGCTACCAACAACGAGGGAGCGCAGTCCAATCAGTTAAGGATGTATCATCAGTCGGACGAGCCCCTAGTTACGGAGAAATCCACAGCAGACCAATTGCGCGAGTTGCCTGAGCAAGGAAAAGAGCCATACAGCATTCTGGTCTCGGGCGAATTGAATGACACGAAGTTAGCCTTCCTTATCGATACGGGAGCAAACACGAACATAATCAGTTACGACACATTGTTTTCTTTGGACATTCCGGTTAAAATGGAAAAGTATACTGGTAGACTGGAGACAGCGGACGGTAAACGAGTTGACGTTATCGGCAGAGCAAAATTGCATCTACGTTTGGGCGAAATCGATACTGATATTGAAGCTTTAGTCATGCATGATCTCGACAACCACATGATTCTGGGTCTTGAGACTTTAAAGGGGCACCGTTGCATTATCGACTTGGATACTGATCAGCTTTGGACAGGTCAGAAAGAGGGATCAACAGTGCCAATACGAATTGAAGGACCGAAAAGGTTGGCAACTTTTATCGAGGCAGTTCCTCATGACCGTCAAATGACTGTGCAGGCTACAGAAATTTCTAATGGATCAAAGATTGACCCAAACCGATTTGATCGCATTGCCAAGACTGCTGAAACACATCTTGATGTTCATTTACAGAGTGATTTGAAACCGACGTCTCAACTTGAAGACGACGTCCAAAAAATTCTTGAATTATCGGCACCTGGTGTGACAGGCAATGACTTGAATGATTTGAGAGCCTTAGTTGGAGAATTCCGAGATGTTTTTGCCTTGACCAACGACGAGTTAGGCTGCACCAATGTTGTGGAACACAGGATTGAGACTGGTGACAGCCCTCCAATAAAAATTCCTCCCAGAAGAGCAGGTTTACCCAAAGTAGAGATTATCAGGGAAGAAGTTAATGCAATGTTGGACCAAGGGATCATTCGGCCGTCCCAAAGTCCTTACAGTTTCCCAGTAGTACTTGTAAAGAAGAAGGACGGAAGTGTGCGGGTTTGTATTGACTACCGAAAATTGAATGACGTAACAATCAAAGATGCTTTCCCAATTCCTAAGATTGACCAGTCGTTCGGTGCACTGAAGGAAGCAAAAGTGTTTTCGTCAATGGACTTGGCAAGTGGATATTGGCAGATTCCTGTGGCCCCGGAGCATTGTCACAAAACGGCTTTCGTGACACCGGATGGAGGTCTTTATGAATACGTTCGAATGCCTTTCGGATTGTCAAATGCACCTGGTACGTTCCAACGATTGATGAATGAAGTTTTCAGAGACTACCTCTACAAATTTATTCTCATCTTCCTAGACGACGTCCTGGCTTATAGTACCAATAAAGCTGATCACTTGAAACATTTGCGAACTATTTTTCAAACACTGCGGGCGCTGAACCTGAAGCTAAAGCCCAAGAAGTGTAAATTATTTCAACGAGAAGTTGTATATCTTAGTCATATTATTGGCAACGGTGGAGCAAAACCTGACCCTGATAAAGTTTCGGCGGTAAAGCATTGGCCAGTACCAAAGACGGTGAAACAGATTCGGTCCTTCATTGGCTTCTGCAATTACTATCGACGCTTTGTAAGAGATTTTGCCCAGATTGCAAGGCCACTCACGGATCTCACAAAGAAAGATGCTCGCTTCGAATGGAATTCCGACTGCCAATTATCATTTGATAGACTTCGAGTCGAACTTGCTACCCCGCCAGTGATGCAGTTTCCTCGTTTTGATTGCCCCTTCATCATTGATACAGATGCCAGCAAAGTAAGCTTAGGGGCAGTGATTTCTAATGTTGTCGATGGGGTGGAACGGCCAATTGTCTACTCAAGTAGGGTCCTCACAAAAACAGAAATGATGTACTCCACAACCAAACGCGAGGCACTTGCAGTGATACAGGCATTGAAATGGTATAAGAACTACATATGGGGACTACCGTTCATCATTCGAACCGATCATGCTAGCCTTCGATGGCTCTTCAGGCAGGACAATGACGATGATGCAACCGGAATGACGTTCCGAATGTGTCAGTTCCTACAAGAGTATAATTTTCAAGTAGTCCATCGAGCTGGATCGAAACATGCCAACGCAGACGGACTCACAAGACGAACAGAGGAGAGTCCTGAGTGGGAACCCGGAGAAAGAGAAGAGATGACCGGAAATTGTCCCGAGGCTGTGGATATAGACACAGCAATTTCCAAGGCCACTGATCATCTACGGCTTACAGTTCAGGGTCAGTATGACGAAACAGCGGATCTAGAAAATGACCCACTGCTGGAAAACGATGAAGAACAAGTTTCAATAACTTGGACTCGTGGTGAATCGGACGTGAGGGCGATGCAAGAACAAGACGAGGCGATCAGCCGCATTCTCTTTTGGGCAACTGTGGATGAAAAGAAAATCTGTCTAAACTTTGGAACAAACCTGATAACCAAAGATGAAGCTGCCCAATACGGGCGAGAGGTGATGGCACTATGGGGAAGATGGAATGAACTGTCAATTAAGAACGGAATACTATATCGTAAGTGGTTTAAGAACGAGAGTGGTTCCTCGGAGGAGCCAGTCCTACAACTGATTGTTCCAGCAAGTGGCCGTAAAGAGATATTAGAACAACTACATGACTCTCCCGTTAGTGGAGGTCATTTTGCGTTCGAAAAAACACTCAACCGGGTCAGACAAAGGTTCTGGTGGCCGTCAATGAGATTGGATATAGAAAAACGCTTATTGTGGTGCCTTCCTTGTGCTGCAAGGACAACCGCGGGCCGGAAACGTGTTGCCGGCCTCCAGTCGTTTAAAGTTGGAATTCGATTTCATAAGGTAGCGGCCGATATTTTGGGACCAGTAACAATGGCCAAAGCTTCGAAAGCAAAGCATATTTTAGTGATAACTGATTTGTTTACAAAGTTCGTTGTGAGCACACCTCTCGTAGGTACAGAGTCGGAAGATGTCGCCCGAGCAATTGTTGAGAAGTGGGTCTTAAAGTTCGGAGTACCAGATGTTTTGCACACAGATCAAGGGAAAAACTTTGGTAGTCAGTTAATCCTCGACATGTGCAAACTACTGAAGATTGACAAAACACGTACGTCTCCATATCACCCTCAGGGAAACGGCCAAGTTGAAAGGCACAATCGAATTTTAGCGGATGTCATATCTAAGTATTGTGCTGATAATCCTTGGACCTGGGACGAGATGTTACCCTACGTAGATTTCGTTTATAACACAACCGTTCACAGGACCACACAAGCCACGCCGTTTAGTCTAGTGTTTGGACAGGAGTGCCAGTATCCAATTGATTTGTTTTATCCAAAACCCCACGATGAAGAGCGTAGCCAAGGAGAATTTATCGAGTGGCTCGAGGCACAGTTTCGTGAAGCTCATGCTAACGCCAGGGAGCAATTAGGAGTAAACCAACAGAGACAGAAGGAGCTTTACTTCAAAAAAGTTTATGGCGAACCTTACGAAATTGGTGCAAAAGTTTGGCTTTACTCGAAGCAAAAGGCCAAGTCAAAGAAGTTCTTTGTTCCCTACGAAGGCCCTTACATTATCCAGGAAAGAACTTCAGAAGTCAACTACATGATTTACAAAGAAGGGAGACCGAGAAAAACGAGGATAGTTCATTTCAATTTGCTGAAACCCTATAATGAGGAGCGAACGTGTGACGCAAGTGGTAGGAACAAGCGACCTACACCTTTTCGTTCGCAGGATTTCTTCAATAAATTCCCTGATGATCAAGTGGAAGAAGATGATGATGATGGGGAGGTTATGAGGAATACCGAAAGCACGCTCCATGAAAGGCAGCAACGCAGACGTAATATTGCTGCGGCACAAGTCCGATCACGTGATGAGAGATCATACGAGCCCTCCGTCCCGCTAGTTGAAGCCGAACAAGTCTCTAGCCCCTGCAATGTGGCGGAGATTGTAGACGTGTTAGCTGATACAAACATTGGCCACGCTAGTGATCTAACAAAAGCCAACCAGAGCGACGAGGAGAGTCCAACAGCTGTTAGAAACGACCAAGAACTTGACTTGGAGAAACAACCGGTGACCCAAGCTAATGAAACGCCTGAAATGCTAGAAGAGACTCCTTTGGTGCGCAGACGAACTCGGCGAGACATTAAGCCCGTGATCCGACTCGGGATTGACGAATAGACATTTTATTTTGATTTTATTGATAGGTTTTAGGTTTTTTTTAGACCCCTCCCTGCTAAAATAAAATCAGATCAAAAAAAAAAATTACTTTTAGTATATTGGGCAAAATTATTTGATCTTGATTAACGAATTAGGTTTAATTTAGTATTTCGTAGTAAAATAATATTGACATTTATTTAGATACAATCCTTCATAATGGGAGGGGTGGTTGTGTGGAGGGCCATTGCGTTGCTCATTCTTGCGGGAATAGTGCGATCAGAGATCGAAAGAAACACGGCTGGAGCGGTTTTCATCCCTGAAACGCCAGTGATAATTTCAAGTGGACTTGAAGCGACGTGGGTAACCGTGCCAATTCCTGGACTGCCGGCGATAAATTTGACTCACTTAGACTTGGCTTATCAGGAATTCCAGTTGAATTTGGCAATAAAGTGGAGAGGTAATGATGGAACCATATGTGGGGATCAAGAAACACATGAGCGATTGTTGAACAGTACATATGTGACAATAAAAGGAGTGGAATATGAAGTCCAGGAGATTGAAAAGGTTTGGAGGGACATTAAGGACCGAATAGGAACTTTTGTTAATGGAACGACTAATCCCCGTCACGGCCGCGAACGTCGCGGTGCTGGAGCCATTTTTGCCGGGATTGCGGCCGTCTCAGTAGTTTCCTCAATTGTACTTGCCCCTGTACTTAAGGAAGGTTTCTGCCACTATATGTCTTTCTTTGGTTTCTGTGGGAGCAGTAAGGACATTGACCGTTAGGGCAAAGAATCGGAATTCTTAGACGGAGCTATTCGAACCGTTACGTTGGAATCAGGAGAAAAGATTCACTTGCTAGGCCACTCTCTCAACAAAACCCAGGGTCAATTACGGCTGATATCCAAGGATGCAAATGCGAATTTTCACAATATTAGAGTTGCGGTTTCGCAACTAGCAAAAGCGGTGTCTTATGGAGCTTATGGTGACCAAAAATCAGGACAGTGCGACAAAAGTCATGAGTGGGCATCAACTTTTAAAAAGAGCATTGCCTTCACAACAGGAGTTCGAAATTTCAGCGATCATATGACTGCTATAAGATTGGAGTTAATTGCCTACAAAGTTGCTTTGCACAATTTTGGCTACGTGCTGGACGATGCATTGGGTTCTCTGGCTCAGGGACACATTCCTGCTACTTTGATTCCACCGAAAGTTCTGTTGCAGGTCTTAGATGGTCTTCAACTTGACACCCAGAAAGAGGCAATTCCACGACATGATCTTATGACGTATTATGGGTTTGAACTTGTGGAATCGACAATAGTTACACACAATAGTTTGAACATTCCGCTCAATATTCCGGTTCATCATACGAATGGTTTTCATCGTGTTTACCGCGCGGTACCCATTCCACAGCCAATAGCAAATGGGTCGACGGCTACCAAGTACAGATTTGATAAAAACTATTTGTTGGTTTCGGAATATAATAACAATTTTGCGGAAGTTACCGAAGGAAAGATGAACTCGCACTGTAGGGGGAGTTCCAGGTTGCTGCTCTGCATGAAACCTTTTCCAATGGCAAGAAGTTCTTCGGCAACATGTCTTTCGAGCCTATTTTTCAACTTACCAACCTCCGCTTTGAAACTTTGTCCCCATGAAGTTGAAATTTTACCCGACGAAGCAGCTGCGGAATACCTGGATGACTCAACTTACCTGATCACGTCCAGCAACGATGATTTCAAATTCATCAACTATACTAGAGTGAAAGACCAATCACAAGGCGAACAGATACCTGGATGCAAGAGTTGTCTGATTAGACCTAGTTGCCATGGAAGGGTTGAAAACCCTACGGGAACGATCGTTCTATACCCGGATTCCAGAACATGTCAGCACAATTCAAGCAAAGTTGTTATTGTTGAACAGCATCCGCTACTGCAGTCGTTGTTTGAAGTTTTGAGAACGGTGGAAAACGAGAAAATAGGAGTCGAAATTCCGGAAACTTTTGTAAACGCCGCCCATGAGGAGATGATAGAGTCTTTTAGACTGAATTTGGTAGACTTACCAGAGGGCACAGTAGACCAAGGGGAATTGGAATTGATTGCCAGGCCTTTTGCGGAACACATTCTTGACAAACATACGCCGTTCCACTGGAAGGCGTACCACAGTTCACCCCTGCGCATTCTTCTTGGTCTGGTAGCCATAACAATTCTGCTCGTTATACTCTGGATGATTTGGAAAAAATTGCAGGAACTCAAATTGTGTCCCTGTCAGGAGAGACTGCACGACGAATCGTTTTTTGAACACTTGAGACGAACTGTGGTTCCCCCTGTGCGCTACCACCGTAGACACAAAAGAGGTAGCATCGATCGCATCAGCAATGACGAGGTGGTAATCGGTTCGCCGTCCCATAGCTCAACCAGGATGATTTTGGACGACATGGAAGGCAGGCGACGCAGTTGGATTCATAATCTTGAATTGCTTCCTGAGGACGCCGACCTACCGCAGTATGAGCCTGAACCGGCCAAATTGTTGGTCAACTCTCAGGGAGACAGGACAATGCCGAGACCCTCTAAGGCCTCACCCGGACGCGATTTGTTGCAGAAGGACTTCGGTAGGAAGTGACGTGGATTGGTTGCGGAAAGAGCACGCTGGCCCTCAACACTAAGTTTTGTTTCTTCTTTAAACAGAAAGGACTCGCGTGAGTACAGACCTTCCTTTTTATAATTTTAGTCAAGATTGCTTGGTGCTAATCGGATGACTTTATAGTCAAATCCTCTTTATATTTTAAATACGAAACTGATGTGCTATTCAGAACCTCTTCTTACCTGTTTAGTCAGATCCAACAGTGAAACTGAGAGGCGCTGGTAGTTAAATTTCATTTAGCAGTGTACCACCGGGATTTAAAGTGTTTTGATCTTTGAGGCGGCCCTCAGTTTTGTTTTTGGTTTTATTGTGGCTTAGTCTTTATTTGCCGCGCAGTTTAATTTTCAAATTTAGATCATAATGCTAGATCTAACCCTGTCTTATAATCTAGATAATTACTAACGTGATTCACTCAAAAAAAACCAATTGATAGAGAAAAAAAACAGGTATTAAGGTAAATTAATAAGAAGGCAGGCATAAAAGTCTACAGTAGAAAAGTGCTAAGTCCCATAAGAAACAATACTGTGTATAAAAAAAAATATATACATCGAGTCCAGTCAAAGGTTTCTGAAAGTTTAACACGCGAGCTTAGGTTTCTCTAACCAAATGAGAGCTTGGTGCACAATTGACCCGTTCTCGTGCCACTCCGCATCATTCTTTAGGGCCAATTTTAGTCGTTGCAAGGGGGCTGACGAATTTCCTAGCGGTAGTTTGATGTCCTGGCCTTGAGGAATAACCGAGACATCTAGTAGATAGAATTCTTCCGGATTAGGTGGCACAGGGCTTTTAGAGACCACCTGGACCAGAATGCAATCGATTTCCATGGTTGGGAGGAAATCAAATGGTTTGCTGGTCAATCCATGAGGGAGGATAAAGGCAAGAGTTCGGTTGTTGAAGGCGTCCCTGAAATAAACAATGAGCATTGAGTTATGAGCAAAAAAATACAAGATTTGGATCAACACACAAGTTACAGTATATGAGAAAGAAGAGATAAGTATATAAAAGATTAAAATTTCCTTACATTTTGGGGTTTCTGTTGGATGATTGCGTTTGAGAATGCTGAACGGTTTGACGATTGAGCTGGTTTATGGTTAGGCAAAGATTGGATGTTCTGATTGAAACAATGGTTATCTTGAGCAAATATAGAATACGGCTTATTTGACAGATGGCGTGATTAATGAAATGTTTAAACAATGGGCAAGAATGAGTGAAGTTCTCTTATCACAAATTAAACATCCTTGAGTAAACAAAGAACCAGCAAGACAAAAGGAGTTGACTTGAGGCATAAGATAAGAGCATCCGCACTAGTTGAAGAGAATTTAGTTCGACCATTAAAGCGAATCATGAGCAGCCCACGACCGTGGAGTGACAGCGAAGGTGAAGTAAACACTGCGAGCCGAATTGAAGTCAGAGAACGAAATGAGTCGGCTAATGATCTGGATCAAGAGGATCAACAAAACCAAAACACCACAAATGCAAGGCACACTGAAGCCACTGGTGAAGGATCAGCTGCGGTGAGGGGATGGGCACCTAGATGGGGCCAAAGGCAAATTCCCCCTTGGGCCAGTAGAACCACTGGACAACGAGTGGCGTACTGCGTGGGGAGAAGACGCAACACTCGAGGGGTGAACACGTTTAGGAACGCGCACATTGCATACAAGCGCAAGATCGAGCGAGCGTTGGAGAGGTGCAGAGCGCGTGAAAGATCCCTGCTGGAGGAATTGTCTCTCTTGGAGCGAAGGGAAGTAAGAGTACAAGAACTGGGATTGTCGTCAAGCGACGAAGACTAAGTACAACTAAAAAAAATTTATTATTGGAAAATTTATTTCTCGCTTTTCTGTATAAATAATTTATTTTAACTTGCAGGTTTTGCCATCATCCGGGAGTATGATGAGAATAGAGGGGGGGAGTGTAGCGAACATGAAATTGAGTATAATTAGTTATAAGCGGCGAAAGTATGTGTATGTAGGCTCTTTAGAAAGCTCGCAATTAGGACAATCGAATTAAGATAATAACACCAAAGCTAAATTGAACAAATTTAAGTACTCTCTTGAAAGCAAACACATGGTGCCCCAGATTCTCATTAAAACAAATATGCACAAAAGTAAGCAAGGTTACAAAACCGGATAAAGGCAAAACGAATTGGTTGAGGTTGAATAATGAAAGGCTGTCAGGTTAGATTGATGAGACAAACAGGCGACGATGAATTAGTAAATAATTGAATAAAAAGCACAAGTCAAGGTTATCTCAATTGGCATCGATATATGAGGAGACAGTGTTGCACACCCTCTACCACTTGAAATCTCAAGAATATCTCGCCATTTTGCACTCCTTTATGTTTTCCAGTCAGTTTTAGATAATAAGGTTGTTCCCCACCCTCATTGTCATAGTACACATAAATGTTTATACGACAATGGCGGGCGAATAATCGTAAATCGGTAGTGTTTACGTACTCCACATCCTCGATTCCTCGGGTCAGGGGGGTTTTGCCAGGACATTTAAATAAATGCTTGTTTGGTCCATTCCGTAAACTAACAAAAAGTTGTTCGATTTTCCCAGCCTGAGTGCGATCTCCAGTGATAATGGTTGATAGACAGGAGGCCACGCAATTGAATTTGGGGTGGGCAACATCTAAGGTAACGGGATCATACTGTGCAGTATCGAACTCAGGACAACTAAAAAACCCAAGATTATAACTTTAATTTAGCCAGAGTGAATTTGGGATAAAAGTGCTTACCTTTCAAATAGCTCGTAGCAATGACGCTGCCTTTGTTCTAGGCCAAGCTCCCGGCAAATCCGATTTAGTTCCTCTTCGGATAGAAATTTCATAGGACCACGAGTACAGCGAAATAGAGTTTCACTGTCGCAATCGAGACAGTCTTTTACGATTTTTCGGCACCACATTCGTAGGTCGCGGACACTAAATGTTTGCCGCGCCATAGATTCCAGATTTTCTCTGGAGGGATGATCGTTTTTCCTGTGCATTTCAGTAAGCTTATTTCGTGCGTTACCCCGGTGTAGAACCGTGAGCCCTGAACCCACTCGCAATAAAACCCCTCTGGAAAGATAATAGTTTTTGCATCGATTACGGAGTTCTCTCCTGTAAATCCACGTAGAATTTCTCGGATAAAGACCAGATTTAAGATAATGAACAATTTCAAAGTACATTTGACTGTCCATTTCAACTGAAATTGTATATAACTTAATACTGTATGTAAAGTAAGACAGAATGAGTTAGTTAAGTAGAGTTGTGTTGACTTAAAGTAAATAAAAAGGCAATTTATCAGTTTTCCAAATACCCACCGATAAAAAGTTGTCCGACCCCTCCCAGGATGGGAAGGAGTTATGGGGTAATAAACGGTCAATGATGGGAAGGTACCCCTAGTGGTCCTCTATTGCGAGAATAATTTTCAGGCGAATCCGACCACCCACCCTCCAGCTATTAACACCGGAAGTAGTGTGATTTGAAGGTTTTTAGGTATTTTACTGTGAAATATGAATGTTTCAGTCAGAAATAAGGCGATTAATCAGTTGTAATGTAATGCACGTATGAATTAATGTTTTTGCACGATCTTGGGAAGGGTTTAGGATATAAAATGGCGATTTTCAAGTATATTGGTAATTATCACAGGAATGTAGTTAGCACCTAAACTGAAATAGTATTTTCTCGAAAAGTTGAAGTCGGATTGACCTGAAAATTGGGGGATAGACTAATTTGGGTACGGGGAATCCGATTTTGAGGTCAGATTTGACCCTACACCAACCTGCACGGAACTAGCGCACGCCCGTGCTGCGGAACGTAAAATTTGAATTGCTCGTGGAGTATTGGTAGTAGCCCTATGATTTTTGGAGGGTTAGTGTAACTTTTCAAGGGCTTTCGATTGGTGATATTTTCAATCCCAGATTCCGACCGGAAGTCGGTGCTTCGGGACGACCCGAGTGCCGAAAACCGGAAATTGGCCTTTTTGAGCGGCCGAATGACTTTGAAATAGTTTTAATATGATAAACTGAGACAGTTAGTGACAAAAAATAACCACCCAGGTCAATTTTGACGAACTCGGATTTTTCGGGTTTCGGCACCCACGACTCGTTAAAAATTTTTAAATTGCAAACGACTCGCAACGGCCTATCCGTTGGTCATGAAACTTGGCAGGCAAGTTGGTGGCACCCTATAGTTACTATAAAACTTTACCCGAAGACGTTTTGACCACTACTTCGCACGTTATTAAGTTTGGAAATTTGGGGTCATCCGGAAGGTCGATGAAAAGTGTGCGCGGTCACTGCTCGTGTTCTATTAGGAGTTAGGTCATAAAAATTGGTGGGTAGGTGTAACTATGGAAGGACTTTCCGCGCCAATAGTTATTTTTACCAAGTTGACCCTTCATCTTCGACTATTGACCTCTAATTGACCTCTGGAGGTCAAATTTTTGGGTTTTTGGGAAATTTTGGTTTTTGACTAATTTTTGTATAGGGAATTGCACGGAATGCTGGGAAAAGCATACCAAGCCATTATTTTAGCTTTAGCGAGCATGAATTAGTGGTATATTTACACATGGAGACCAATAGTCTTTGAATAACAAAAGCGACGAAATTGACTTGGCGCCAAATTTGTGTGCGCAAATAAGAGCGATAAGGACCGCGGACTTTGACGTTAATCTGTTTGTTTAGTGAAGGGAACCCCTCCTGCGGATGTGTCAATCAGTCAGAGTGACTTATGGTGTTTACTTAAGTTCTAAAAGTGTATTTAATTAAGATAATATAAAGTTAGCCAAATAGAAAATGTTGTAATCAGCTTATCGTGTTTAAGTTGGAGAGAGAGAGAAAAGACTGAGCTAGTGAGCAGTTGGTTTAGTGGGACTAAACTTAAAACAGTCAGTAAAGTTGCAAGACCAGTTAGGAAACTGTGAGCAACTTGGTTAATTATATTGCGAGTGAATCACGATAAAATTTTGAAAGTATACAGATTTTTGCAGTTAAATTTGTCTCAAGTTGATAGTTGATTGAGAATTGCATCTATTTACTGTGGATTCTACATTTGTGCTGGTGTTCTCTATTCAATTTAACACTTTTGGGACAAAGCAC
>NC_134472.1:71033203-71171888 GCF_964194025.1 Convolutriloba macropyga | reverse complement strand
AAATTTGGCTACTTGGTAAACTTGCTTTCGCGACAAAGTAGTGGGTTGTTCGAAAAAAGTTAGAGTTTTCATTGCAGTGTTCAACCCGTGTCTGTATGTTTACATACGCATACAAGAGTTAATACTTTTTAAACGTTTTGGCAAGAAATGTTGATTCTCGTAGCAGTCGACGTCAAAAATTTTTGAAATTTTGGTAAGTTTTTGATTAAACCGAGTTTCAATTTCTTAGTAATCATACAAAGACTATATCTTAGTATGATCCTCAAAAAAGATTTCCATTTTCCATACATGAGTTTGTATAATGTGAGGATGTTTGAGCTTTTCTATCAATTTTCAACCCCTATAACAATGTGAAGGGTAATTTTGTTACATTAAAATGTACATGATTGCTTTAATTGCATACACTAGGCCCAATTCGTTAGTCTAAAATGCAAGACATGAACTAAAGTCCATGCAGAACTTCATGGGCTTTCCAGTTGAGCCTAATTGTTGGTTTTCCTATACAAAATTAGTGGGAATTTGAGTTGTATTGTATCTGATTCCTTTTAGTTTAACTCTTAGTGTTTCTCTGGCCAAATCCATAAAGTATGGAGTAATTAGATGACGCTTACACGTTAAGATCATCTGTAAAGCACAATGGTAGCAATTCAAAAGTGATATTGAATTTTTTAAGGAGTAAAAATTGACACCTCAAAAATGATGCAGTTTTATTAAGATTCCAAACATTCCATGGACCTTCAATCGCACAACACCCTTCGTACTAAGTTGAACGGATTGCTATGAGTATAAAATTGGTGTCAAAAATTTTGCGCCCGACAAATGAAATTGCTGTTAGAGCTTTTAAGAGGTTTTCTACCGGCTTTAACATCTGATAACAATATGACTGGTGGCTTTTTTTACAATTAGTTGTAGATTTTTTTTATTCGTTTGGTTTATGGCTTAAGAATTTTATATATTTTTTCTTTTTTTCTTTTTTGAGCGGCATTAGTTTTTAAATTAAGATCATAGTATGGCTGTCAAGATTCCATAAAACCGTATATGACTATGACAGTATGATTACTAAGATGCTTTTGTGATTAAGGGCATCGCTTGGTCGTTTGTTCACTTTCTGGCTGAAGGTATGGTAGGACTTTTTGTTTTGATCTTTTCTGGCCTATTTTAAAGCATCAATCAATTTTTTAAATTATATTAGCGTGATTGTCAAGACTTCCTACAAGTCATATATGACATAGTATAGTTACAATGAATCGTATATGACTTTGTTTGATTGCTAAGAAACAATATGGTGAGCAACACGGGAAAGGACAGATTTTCGTTTGGATATAACTCACTATATTCCTCACTTCTGCTAAAAGAGCGTTATTTAAATTGATAACGCGACATGGGGCTGCGACCAAAAAATTATTGAACATACATAATCACAGTGCCAAAAATTGGATGATTCTTTATTGTATAGGTTACCATTCTAACCCATTTAACGTATCAAAGAAGCAACACTCAATATTTTCGATTCAATGGGATTGTATAATCAAAGCTGCTTTCCCTTCAGCTTACGTCTAAGCCTTTGTTTCACAGAATGTAGCGTAGCACTTCTCTTATTTCGAGTTGTCGGAATTATAGGACGCATATTCGACACGGACCATGGAAACCCAAAACATGCAAGTTTTCATGTGCAAAATTTTTCTGCAACGCCAATACTAAATCTTTTGAGAGGAAAATATCAACCCGGATAGCAATAATGGTTTTATCATGAATGCTGTAACGAGTTCACTGTTCATATTTGAAAATTTTTGATGCACTTGCGTATCAGTTTTTTGAATCAATATCATACCTATTTGTCTTGTCTGACTTACTTCATTTTGACTTTGTGGTACTGTTCTACTTCGTCAAAGAATTCGTTGTCTTTGTATGCAGCTGCTAGTTTCATCTCCTGAGAATAACCAGGTGGCAGATCTCGCTCGTCATAAGAACCCAATGTTGCTAAAACAGAGTCAGTAAAACTCATTGTCACGTAATTATGTATTAAATTGAATTAGGTGAAATAAATTAGGTTTTTCTCACATAATTTTCGAAAAGTTACTCGACCCGGCATACAACTCCTTCCTTTTCCCTAGTGAACATTTTTTTGGTTTTTATTAGAGTGTGAACAAAGGTTAGCGATTCTAAGCCTTCGCACCCCAACCGGGGCCGGGGTTCAATCTTTTATTGTGCTATTTTTCTTAAAGATATCTTACGAAGAGATGCAACTACCCATTAGAACTTTTAAACATCAATTAAAAGTATAAAACGTCAGTCATCTTATATTCTTATAGTCTTATTATATTGAGTATACATTAATTATGTAAGAAGTATTTGGCTTTACCTTGTAATACATATGCACATAGCAGCGCTGCTTCGCTTCTTGTACTGAGCAGTCGGCCGTGTTCCAAGTCACGCTTCACTTGGAGGAATAACTGGTACCTAGAAAAAAATTCACATTTTACTATAAAGTTTTTAAAATTATATTATCCCACACTAAATAAAGTTTAGGTAAGTTTACCTGATAAAACACATTAACATACCGGAAACGTTCCGGTAGTTTTGCCTTACCTGAATTTACCTTAACATTACCTGAAAAATACTTGAAAAACAAATGGGGCATCACTTTGACTTTTACCTGAACATATCTTAAACTTACCTGAAAAACACACCTGAACAGTTATATCTAAAATATCTTAAAATATATGGTAAAAATACCTGAATTCACTTTAAAATACCTTAATTTTAACCTGAAATTTGAAAGAAAATAATTTTAGTTAAGGTAAAATTAACATAAACATTAAGGTAAAAAAATTAAGGTTTTTTAAGGTAAACTAAGGTTTGTTCAATTAAAAGATCAGGTGGTGCCCCCTTAAATTTTCAGTTAAATTTAACGTAAAAACTAACGAAATGAAGACAAATTAGGTTGACTCAAGGTGTGTTAAGGTAAAGTTCAGGTAAGGCAAGGCTCTCTCTGTAATATTTTGTGAGAATTTGTAAGATTTTGAACAGTCAAATAATTTACATGTTTGATATTGCTACATTTTCATCATAAAAAATAAAAATGAGGAAATTGAAACATGTCATGACTAAAATTTGACAAGTCTTGATTATTGCGCAGTTAGTAAGTAAAGTTTTCGAGAAGACATTATTAATAATAAATGCATTTTAAAATTACCTGAAATTGTTCAAATTTTTTGTCAGCAATTTGTTACTTGGAAAAACTATTGTTGATATAAGCATCTAGCAACTTAAATTGTCCCATATAATTACTTAGGAACCAAATCTTTTTTTCAGTGCGCAGAAAGGAGTGGCCATGACTGGTGCATTTGGACTCTATCGAAAAATTTTTTTCTTTTTCTGGTAAGTGAATTTTTTTGCTCGCGTTTTCTAGTGCTTCTTATTTTTAAAAAAAATTGTTTCCTTACTAATTATATGGGACATTTTAAGTTGCTAGATGCATAAGCCAACAATTGCTTTTCCAGGTTAACAAATTGCTGACAACAAAATTTGAACAATTTCGACTAATTCTAGAGAGTTCTGAATGCAAATAATTGTAAATGGCGACTTTTTTCTTTCGTAACGAAGCGGAAGAAAAAGAAAACTAAAATCAAGATGCACAAGATTTGCTCAATCAAGGTTTAAGGCTTGATTCAAGAGAAATCTTAAAGGCGACCTGGTCAGAACTCTGATACAGTACTGATTCAAGAATTGCAACTTCGCGGAATCAGTGCTGATTAAGATTTGACGTTCTGGGATTGATTATTACAACAATTGTTTCAAACAACCGCAAAATACGGCTATAAAATCTTAGTTAAGAACCAGGTGCGTTACCAACAGCGATTATGCAAGATATTGCAAAACAACCAAGATGCAACTGTCTCATAAGATAACCAAACTTGAAATTAATAATCCAAAAAATTACATTTTTCCTTGTTCTTAACTAGTATTAGATTCAAGCGATAAGAATTAAAGAATTAAGCATGTACTATTGAAAATTTAGTTATAAGAGAAACGTATGATTTTTTGACAAAGTTTTCAAAATTCAACCTGGTGATTTCTTCCTGAATAATAGACAAGTCACGCGGGTAGTACTTCACACGGAAGCAAAGCAGATAGGGCGGCTGGCCTGAAAAATTGAAGTATTTATCACATGTTTATATCTTAAAGTATGCATGTTGATGTTGAATTATGTATTTATACTCACTCATTCCTAACTGCTTAGTGATCGGCTTCATTGGGTTTAACCAGTGCTGAAACAAAACCAATTAGACACTTCACCTGGATCGGAGAAACGTATTAAATCAGCGCTGAATCATATTATTTTCCCTGGCTGTTTTTTAGTCTGGCCAGATTATAATCATCCCACTTTTTACCTTCTTCAGAAAATTATCCACTTAGATCTAACCCAAAAAGGTAACTAATCTGAACCTGGACTTCAACCTTTTTCTTTCACATATTCACATATTTTCAATTTAAGAACTTCTTCACTGAAAGAGAAAACATTCCTGGTGATATTTTTCTGTTTGTTTTTTGCAATGAGTGCTTGTTCAAATATCCATGAGAAGTCTCGTTTTATGCACACGTGCACGCAAATGAGGTCTTGGGATCTATTCTGTTTCACCCCCCCCCCCCCCTTCCCCCCCCCCCAGCCTGTGTTTTTTATGACCCCCAGTTACAATTATATGTTGTTATATAGCACGTTACTATGTAAGAAAAGAGCACCTGTGCCCTGGGGGTCATACAAGATTTATGCTCACTAAGCTGGGGGGGGGGGCAGAATAGATCCGAATCTTGATATACGTACCCGCTGGCCAGTTTTGTCTACAAATCTCAGCCCAAAATAGTCAGTTTCGATCACATTCAGTTTCAAACACACATCGTACAGAAGTTTGTATCCGAGGTGTTCTTTCTAAAAAGGAAACAAATCAAGTGCTAGAGAGCTAATAATTTTTAACGGGGATTTTGATCGGCTGTCCCGCTTTTTAAAACTAGCTCTAATGTGTGTGTATGGGGGGGGGGAGGGGGGTGGGAGGGGGTTTGGCATAAAGAGATGATGAGCAGAGATAAATAATGAGAATAAGATTATAAAAATTCAAAATATCAGATTATAGAGTGGTAAAAATTTATCCTCACACAGTTCGCACACGCGCTCACAATTCGCACACAGTTCGCACACGCGCACACAAGCGCTATTTAAAAATATCTTGTTCTACGTTCCTTTAAATTAAATGAACGCCAAAACAGTTTATAGAGACTTTGATGTCTGACTATTAAAACTTTTAATATTACCTTTAAATCTGTTATTCGAAAGAAAAATTAAAACATTTGTTGAAAAAATTAAAGAATTTGTCCTATTAAAGAATTCGTCCTATAATCAAAGAAGATTTCTTATACACGATCAAAGAGCCGTACTTAAAATACTCTGGTCTCTTGATTGGTTGTTTTTCAGGTTGCTTCGCGAAAATGTTTCTTTTTTTGTTTCTGGGCGCAAAGACCTATAAAAACAAGATTGAAAAAGTTTTTCTAGGTTATTCACTTCTTAACAAAACAACTTTTTCGAAAACGTTTCAGTGGTTTTAGATCAGCAAGTAATTGTTATAACCTTATTAAAAATCACAAAATTAGACCAATGTAGCATGGGAAGTATGTTGAAAGTAAGTTTTTCGAAAACAAAATAAGTCTCAAAGAATATCCAAAGCCAGAAAATAAACAATTGCACATCAATTTTTTCAGACGGTTCCAGACATTTAGTGATAAAATAACATTTAATTATTTAAGAAGCACTTGTCGCCATTTTTCTCTATCAATTAGAGGGAGTTTGGTTAAAGGGTATTTATACAAGAAAATTGTCATTCAGTTTAAATAACGAGATTAAAGGGTCTCTAAGAAATTCAAATACCATATATGTTACTTTATTGACATATAAGACAACTGCAACCTGGATAGTTTTTAGATTTTAATTTCAATGTAAGCAGTATGATGGCTGTGATAAAAATCACAAGCTTAAAAATCTACAAAAAAGAACATTTTACGAATCAATTAGCTTTGTTTTAGCCAAAATTATATAGCTTTACTATGCTATCTTTAATTTCATGAGCTTTCATAACTTTAAAAACTGCTTAAAATTTCACAAACATATTTTTGTATCCTTAAAATTATACATTTTGTTATCATATTGAGAACAAAATCGATTGGCGAAAAATTAAATAATATAATAAAGATGTAAGGAAAAAATCCTTCTTCTAAAATAAGTTTAGAGTGTTGGATGAGATATCCGTCTGCAGCAAAATCACTGCAAGAAAAATACTTCAGAACGTTCTTTTTTTATCAAATTTAACTATTATTGGTCCGATCTCACAATTGATTTCATTTGCGGTCCTCGATTTCAGTTTATTCAGAAGAAAAATTTCACATCAATGGTTAATGGCGAGGGCAGAAAACTTAGTGATGGATTTTTACTTACACTCTCCCTTATTCCCTGCAATCATGGGTGGTTTAAACATAAATGCTATAAAAGCGATTCTTTTTTGGCACTGGGCGAAGCATACTTTAAACTTCCGTCGTTTTGTGATATAATTGATGTTGCTTTTGAGTAAAATGATGCAATGAAAAGATTGCTACAACTAATACTCTGTCTCAATGCGTGAGCTAAAATGGTGACACTGAGTGTTAGAAAAGGGTTTAGATATTTGGCGGAAGAAATTTGCACCTCGACCTTTCATAAGAAAAGATGCAAAATAAATTGCATTTGTCTTCAAAATCATTTCTTAATTGAACATAAAACACAAAATGTTTGTTTTGGCGCACCCGAAATGTCAAAAGTTGACTTTACTTGCTATATATTGAAAAAAAATGCCTTCTGACGATTTTATACCGTATTTTGGGCAACCATCAATGTTTTATGTGTAATATATAACACTGTATGATTTCAAAGCATGTTTGTCTGCAGATTTTGAAGAAAATTCTATCGACGGAATATGACAATTAGACGGTTTCATAGCTTTTCTTTGATTCGTGGTCGACTTTGAGGCAATCAAATATGATGTTTTCACCACTAAGAAATCCATCAAATAATCTATTACCAAGTTAGATTACTGAGAATCATATATAACTTGGTATCAAATAACCCCTTTGTTTTTTGATGGGTATGAACCGGATATAAATTGTTTTTCAAACTAATTCTTCTGGTTTCTTACTTAAATTAGTTACGGTTTGTAGGAAACGCCTCACTGAATTTTCGAGTGTGGTTAAATATTTAGATAACCAGATGCTCATTTTTTCCATTTCAATTCTTGTAAGAGTTTGCAAGATAATTTTCCAAGTAATTTGATTTCAGATAAAAAGTATGAATAAAGATCCTGGATAAATATGCATAACGTATGAACATCAAGAATCGATTTATTATTTTTATAATATGATACCACGTTGTTGTGAAAACAGAAAATTTGTCAGCGGTTATCATCAAGTTACATTAACTTTTGTAACAGTTTTTTTTTTTTCGATTTTGAAAAGTTTACGTTTCAACGCGGATGAGCTAAGTTCCTTCTTGAAACCAAATTGTTTCCAAATTCGTTGTTGTGATTCTTTTTCTTGGTGGTATTGTATCATAACAAAACTTAGAGCAACTCTCGAGGCGCTGAAAAAACTGCGTCCAGTAACATGCAAAATTTCCACCATAAATTCTGTGCTTTTCCTAACTAGTGCCAGCAATTTTGAATTTCTTCCTGCTCTTGTATGATTTGACAGGAATCGTTTAAACAAATGATATACGCCACTAGTTTAGTAAGGCAAATAATTATCTTGAAAGATTTTGTAATTTTATTGCTTTAACTTGCTAATTCGTAACTACTTACCCCAAAAGTGAAGTCTCCGTTGTCATTGTCATCAATATACTTGACTGAACATTTGTAAACTGGCTCCATATCGGTGTTCGAGTTCTGGTATCGTTTCCCGTTCACTTCTATGGTCGGATAAGTTGCCGCACGCAACGCCATTTCTTCTTTTTTTTCTCCTATTTTAAGTCAATATTACACTGCCAATTTATAAATATCTTTTGTTGCTTTTTTTTAATGATATCAAGAGATTTTAGAGGGTTTTACCCTTGGGGAGAAAGAAAATTCCAGATGCAAGCATATATAATTTAAAAAAACCCAAAAAATTGCGAAATTAATCAATCTTATTTTTATGCCTAAATTTTACCGAGTCGATTTTTGTTACGAAATTGTGGGCTCAATTGCTATTTTTCAAGAAAGAGCGGAAAAATTCTGCATTTAAAATCCAAAACGAAAGCACAGGAAAACAGAAATAACAAAAGTTGGTTATCTGAAAAATGTCAAAAAATGCCAGTTACGTAACAAAAAAATTACCCCCTCGTTCATATAAAATTTGACCACATATAATTTATAATTTGTGAAACCATTATAGTGGAATGTAGAAAAATTTTTAATTGCTGGTCCCAATACTTAGGTCGAACGAAACAATTATGATTTAAAAATCACCAATAAATTAGTTTGTTTGCAACCATCTTGAACAATTTTGCTGGGGGGGGGGGGGGGATGAAAAAGATCCCAAACATGAGTTTGTTTGCCATCTTTTCTGCTCCGATTGAAGAATTATCCCAAATATTGATTTGACTTTTACTTGCTCAGAAATTGACAGTGTAATTCTACAGAATTCTGGAAGAATGTCGGATCGTTATAATATTTGAATCGATAAATCTCAGACAATGAGTTTGTTAATAATCGATTAAGAGTCAAGTAAACAACAAATTAATATCACAATTATCAACAGTCTCTAGTAAGAAATAATAAACAAACAGTTAGTTCAAGATCGCTCAATAGTTATATAGTGGCAAAGTTGCAAATTTTCCAAGGCGCTTAAAAACTGCAAATTTGTAAAACTTCATTTTTATAAATCTGTTGTTTTTTGGGAAGCGATGAAAAAACAAACAATCCACAATTTTTCTGACTACAATTCAAACTGTTTCTCCACACTTACACAATAATTCGTTGGAGCGTTATTTGTTTTACAACCACGAGGTTAAAAGTTGAAGTTACAAGTTATAAGTGGTTAAGTACAGTAATATTCAAAACTGGCAGGTCTTGTTTTTAATGAAACGTATTTTCGACTTTGGTACAAGTTTTATTTGTTCATCGTTTATTGAAGCGCTAAAAGTTGATGAAAATGTTACGTTTTACGCTCTAAGAGTTTACGTTCAGAACTAAGAATAAAAAAACTGGTCAGTATTTGATAACTTGCGCGCATTAAATTGAACTGAAACAAAAACTATGATCTTAATGTTCGGAAGAGTATTATTAAACAAGAAAATGATAAAAATGCTGATGTTTAAGAATTGCTTTAACTTGGTTGTAAAGATATGAAGTTTTTATGTAAAATGTTTTCCAGTTTTGCAAATGTTCTGTATAGTTTATTTCCAATACATTTTCAATGCTGACATCGTTTGCAACGTGAATAATTGTAACATATGGTGCTTAGTTTCAATTTTGATAAAACTTGCTGTTAAAAAACACACTTTAGTTTGTTCACTCATGCTTACCATGTGAAAGTCATGCTTTGTCACCAATTGGAAAAGATAAATTAAAAGTTAGGACTTGTTTATTTACAGACAGTCCAAGCTGACAATTTTTAGTTTAAATTGACTAACATGCAAAATAAGGTCCTAGGATTTTTTTGAGCAAACTATGTAAGAAGGAGAGTTGAACATAATATGAACAGTTTTGTCACTTCAACACGAGAACAATATGCGTGAATAGAAGAATCATTTTCTTGAGATGTGACTTGGGGCAAATAATTTTTCTCAAAAAAAATTGTTCGAGACCAATTTGACTATTGATTGCAGATTCTTCTATTTTTCTTTTCAAACTGAGTTAAAAAGATATGAATTTTAAACCGCTCAATAAATAAACACTATATTTTGGAGGAAATTCTTAAACTATTTGGACTTTTAGGGACCTATATGACTTTTGAGATAGCTATTACCTTTTATCCTCGTAACATTAGGCCACCTACAATGGATGACTATTACCTCTATTACTGGACCATGTCAACTGTAAAGAACCTTCTATTCGGCTGCATAAAATTCTTGTCTATAGCAAAAGAACGCATTTGAATGCGCGTACATGGTTACCAACGCAACAATGATCGATGAACATTCTTGGAAACTATACAAAGAACAGGTCCCGTGTCGAAAATACACCAGATTAACACACAAACTGATGTAAGAGTAGGGGGTAACTTTCTATGTGGGGTAAAACGATGTCAGATTAGTAGGCTAATAGGGGTATTAGGAGTGAGAGGTGGGAGGGGGATTTTTAGATCCCCACCAAAAAAAAAATTACCCCCAAACAATGTAAGATTAGGGGTTAATTTTACGGGGTAAAACAATGTAAGATTAGGGGATAATGGGGGAAATTGTTAGATCCCCCCAAACAATTACTCCCCAAAAAGATGTACAATTAGGGGGTAATTTTAGGGGGGGGGGGGCAAAACGATGTAAGTTTATGGGTAATGAGGTGTACTAGGTATAAAGAGAAGTAGATTCACATAGATAGACCGTCAAGAATTGAGCAAGCATTGGTGGTTTAGATGCTAAGAAGAACTGGCTGGGGGTACAGGGGTTGCGAGTACAAGACTGTCAGTCTTCGAGTATAGGGGGCCAAAATAATGTATGATTAGGGCTTCCAAGGGGGATAATTACACCGTACTCTTGCATCATTTTACCCCTCAAAATTACAGTTTTGTCACTTCAACACGAGAACAATATGCGTGAATAGAAGAATCATTTTCTTGAGATGTGACTTGGGGCAAATAATTTTTCTCAAAAAAAATTGTTCGAGACCAATTTGACTATTGATTGCAGATTCTTCTATTTTTCTTTTCAAACTGAGTTAAAAAGATATGAATTTTAAACCGCTCAATAAATAAACACTATATTTTGGAGGAAATTCTTAAACTATTTGGACTTTTAGGGACCTATATGACTTTTGAGATAGCTATTACCTTTTATCCTCGTAACATTAGGCCACCTACAATGGATGACTATTACCTCTATTACTGGACCATGTCAACTGTAAAGAACCTTCTATTCGGCTGCATAAAATTCTTGTCTATAGCAAAAGAACGCATTTGAATGCGCGTACATGGTTACCAACGCAACAATGATCGATGAACATTCTTGGAAACTATACAAAGAACAGGTCCCCTGTCGAAAATACCCCAGATTAACACACAAACTGATGTAAGAGTAGGGGGTAACTTTCTATGTGGGGTAAAACGATGTAAGATTAGTAGGCTAATAAGGGTATTAGGAGTGAGAGGTGGGAGGGGGATTTTTAGATCCCCACCAAAAAAAAATACCCCCAAACAATGTAAGATTAGGGGTTAATTTTACGGGGTAAAACAATGTAAGATTAGGGGATAATGGGGGAAATTGTTAGATCCCCCCAAACAATTACTCCCCAAAAAGATGTACAATTAGGGGG
Source organism: Convolutriloba macropyga (assembly GCF_964194025.1). Lineage (NCBI taxonomy): Eukaryota > Metazoa > Xenacoelomorpha > Acoela > Convolutidae > Convolutriloba > Convolutriloba macropyga. The sequence goes on along the minus strand of NC_134472.1, from coordinate 71,160,366 downwards.
TAATTTTAGGGGGGGCAAAACGATGTAAGTTTATGGGTAATGAGGTGTACTAGGTATAAAGAGAAGTAGATTCACATAGATAGACCGTCAAGAATTTAGCAAGCATTGGTGGTTTAGATGCTAAGAAGAACTGGCTGGGGGTACAGGGGTTGCGAGTACAAGACTGTCAGTCTTCGAGTATAGGGGGCCAAAATAATGTATGATTAGGGCTTCCAAGGGGGATAATTACACCGTACTCTTGCATCATTTTACCCCTCAAAATTACTCCTACTCTAGCACCATTTTACCCCCATAATTGCACCTATTACCCCATTAATCTTTCATCAATTTTGGGGCAAAAATTCGACAAGGGGGGGTTCCATATAAGACTTGTAATTGTAAGAATCATATGAGAATCAAATACAATAATAAGAATCATGTGAGTAAGAATCATAGTAAGAATCATAAAAGATCTATTTATGGTTAATAAGAATCATATATTTATTTTTTAGATTATTGAGAACCATATATGATCTGTGAATGGTTGCCAAGATTCACGAATCCCAACTTTCTTCTATTTGAACTTTTTTTATATACTTGGTGCTGAAATTGAATTGCCAATGAAACAATAGGAAGCGTTCCGTTGACGAAAAGATCATCAAAGAAAAGAATTCACGAAAATTCCTACGTATTTTTGGGTTTTTTGTTTCATTTTTATTCAAAAACTGTTTCCCTGACGTTTCTGAAAAAAATTCTAAGCTGCCAGTTTAAGTTACATAGACTAAAATGATGCTAAAATGATGTTAAACTGACTAAAATGATGTTACATAGACTAAAATGATGCGAATTTTGTTTTCTGTCATTTATCCTGTTCATGCTAAAATTTTTTTTCTTTTTATCCATACCTAGCAACCATTTTTGAATTCAGTATTTTTGCTAATATTACCTAAAACCATATTTGACATGATATGTTTAATAAGGATATTATATGATTTAGTATAATTACGAGAGTCTTTTATGTTGCTCTGCCTGGGCAATCTAGGGCCAACAGCAAACAGATGCAAGCGGGTATATATTGCTGGGTTCATTCAATATATTCAGAAAGTTCTGCAGAAAACTAAACCTGAGATTCTTGCAGAAACGAAATTGTAAAAATGAATTTATCAAAACCTGCTCCTTAACAATCGAAAATTATACTGAAAAAGCGATGGTTGTGACGTGCGGCCGCTTATATTACTAACAAGATTTATCGGTAAAGTATATCATGCAATTTTTTTGCGATAACAAAAGTTGGATAAGTTAACGTTGTGATAAGATGTTAATGTCCAAGTAACACTGCGAAATCTGCTTCGTCATTATTTAACCTTTTTAGGAAACTGTTTTATCAACACTGCTTCTATAAACGTTTGCATTAAATGAAAGTTTTATAATGCAAACAGTGCGATAAAATTATGCAACTCTTGTAATTGGAACAAGAAATTATTGCAAACATTACAACTTCGTTGTTATAGGCCTTAGTTTTTCAACTACTGGGCTTGGCATTGGAGTTTAATAACTTCTTGATAGCACCACAAACGTGTGACATTATTCATTATCACACTGCTGCCAAGATTAAAACACTATTTCAATGCACTGCCCCCCAAAAAATTGCGTCCCAAAAATATTAGGGGGTAAAGCGTGGTATGATTAGGGGGTAATGGGAGGAATTTTTAGATTTTTAGCCCCCGCTCCCTCCCGCCCCAAAAAATAATTCCCAAAAAGATGTATGATTAGGGGAGTAAAATGATGTAAGATTAGGGGCTTATGTGGGGTACTGGGTGTACTGGGGAGTAATTTCACATAGATAGACGGTCAATAATTGAGCAAGCATTGATGGTTTAGAGGCTAAGCAGAAACAGCTGAGAGTACAGGGGTTGCGAGTACAAGACTGTCAGACTTCGAGTATAGGAGGCTAAAACAATGTAATATTAGGTCTTCCAAAGTGGATAATTACCCCCTGCTCTTGCACAATTTTACACCCCAAAAACGCCCCTCATTACCACCTAAATTTGCATCATTTTTGGGGGAAAATTCAACACGGGGTGGTTCCCTATAAGACATATAATTGTAGGAATTGTAAGAGAATCAAATGCAAGGAATCATAGTAAGAATCATAAGGGATCATTTTTTAGTTAATAAGAACCATATATGGTCTTTAGATGATTATTAAGAACCATATATGGTCTTTGAATGGTTGCCAAGTTTCATGAATCCTAACTTTCTTCTGATCATCAAGGACAAGAATTCACGATAATAATTATGTTAAGATATAAAGTGATATATTTTGACTAAAGCTTTTTGGTTTTCTCGATTCAATTTTTTCAAAAATTTTTCCTCTGACGTTTCTGAAAAAAAATCTCAGCTGCCAGATTAAGTGACATAGACTAAAGTGATGTTTTTGCTCTTAAATATTCCGTATATGACTAATAAGAAATGAAAATCACATTTTTATTATTTAAAAACAAAATTGTTTTTTGACATTTTTCATGTTCATGCTAAGTTTTTGATCTGTTTAGCTATACCTAGAAACCATTTTTGAGTTTAAGTATTTTCGTTAAGAATACCTAAAATCATATATGACATGGTATGTATATTAAGAATCATATGTGACTTAGTATGATTACTGAGAATCTTTTATGTTGCTCAGCCTGGGCAATCTAGGGCAAACAGCAAAGAAATGCAATCGGGTATATTTTGCTGGGTTTATTCAATAATTTTAGAAATTTCTGCGGAATGTAAAACCAAGGTTCTATCAGAAATTAGCTTCTATATCGTGACTTATCAAAAAATGCTCCAAAACCAATAAAACCTATTCTGAAACAGCAATGATGTGTGGCGTACAGCCGCATAATGCTAACAAGAAGTATCGGTAAAGTATATCATGCAACTTTTGTTGCGATAACAAAAGATGGATAAGTTACCGTTGTGGTAAGATGTTAATGCCCTATTAACACGGCAAAATCCGCTTCGCCATTATACCACGCTTTTAGCAAACTGTTATCACCACTGCTTCTATAAACGTTTGCAATGAAAGAATGTCTTATTATGGGAACAGTTCGATAAAAGTATGCAACTTTTGTAACTGCAACAAGAAGTGATTGCAAATATTACCACTTGGTTGTTATAATCCTAAGTTATTCAACTACTGGTCTTAGTATTGGAGTCTGATAACTTTTTGATAGCACCACAAACGTGTGACAATTTTCCTTATCACATTATTGCCGTGATTGGAAAACTAGTTTAATGCACTTTTTTGCTGCCACTGCTTATATAGTAACAATAGTAACAGTTGTGATAGAAGGAGGGTGTTAGTGTCGTAGTGTTGTTATTGCAACGAGAGTTGATTGGAGTTGATTAGCCACTAGGAAAATCAAAAGGTTGACGACAATTATGAAACAGTCTTTTTTTCTATAACAACTAGGAAATTAGAGTTGAGAAACATTTTTTTGTATAGGGTCTTTTTTTGTCAATTTTTTCGGTCAATTTGGCTCCAAGATTTAAATTTACACAGTTTCGAAATTTATCATAAGATCTGCGGAAAAGTATCAGTAACTTCCACTTTCGCAGGTGACAGTAAATTTAGGCGACAATCGGATATAACAAATATCACTTTTCAGGTCTCAATAAGCTTCATTTCTAAATAAGATCCAGCAGAATATTCTAATGGACATACTGGAGGCCTTAAAGTCCAATTAAAAGGACACCTAATGACTCAGTTATTCAAAATTTGAAAACACGGAAAATTCCCTCTTATTAGGATAATACCCAAATTACTTGCCAAAACAGCAGTTCATTATATGTTTTAATAAAATAATCGTTCAGATAACTAATATGTTTGCTAAGTTTTTTCAAATCAAACGTGCGAAAGCAAAAGGTGAATTTGTCACAATTAAATCAAACAATCACCCCAGAGAACAAAAAAACGATAAGACATCCAAAAATAACTATTAGCTGCAAAAAATCTGTAAACTTAGTCAATATGCGTAATCATAGAATATTTTCAAGCTAGTGGTTGATAATTGTAGCATTATATTCTATATAAAAACCTTCGATTGAAATTTTTTTGCACAAATATTTTTACATACGTTTTTTGTGTAACTATTTGCGACCTCAAATAGCAATAGACTCAGCTGCTAGCTCAATTAAAATGACGATTATATTTATGATCTTAATTTTATAATAGTTGAAACCGAGAAGCGGCGAAAATCAAAATCTGCAAAACAAATCACAATTTTGACTTTGAAGGATGGTTTTGGCACATTCTGATACACAACTAACACTGGAAAATAGTTTGTTTTCATATTCCAGAGAAAAAATTTTTAATTTTTAATTCATAAAGTTCAAGATGAAGAAAAGAATTGTTAGAGTTAAATCTTCCGTGAGATATTCAGTATAGAAAACTTTTGTATCTTTACTTGTTTTTCATTTCTCTATTTGTTTTTTTTTTATTAAGATATATTTCAATTTTTTTATTCAGTTTTTGTTATCATGAAACGTTTCAATGTGGGCCCTTTCTCTAAGAAAGTTTTTGTTCGTCGTCACACTTCTATGTCCCAGCTAAAATTACTAAAAGAAAAAGAGTTTCCAGGTGTAAGTTTCAAGAAAGTCTTAGTTTTGAATAATCAACACCCTCGATGTTTACGCAAAAATAATTGTCAGTAAAAAGTTGACTAAACCAAAAATTATTATCAGTCACTGTTCTTAAAATCCATTTCTTGGAGTTTTGAATAACAGCCACTCATTTAACATTAAAATATTCCAAGAAAAAAATTTAAAAAAGTGGTTTCATTTAGGAAAGATATGGTACGACCTTTAAGGTAGTTAAATGTCCGAAAATAACCCAAAATTAACCCAAAATAGTTTGATTCTTGCTTCTATAGGCTTTGAATGGTACCCGCACTAGTAATTTATTTCCAAAATTGGGAAAAATCTTACTACAATCAAAACTTAGTGTTTTGAAGAAAATAATTAATTAAGCATTTAGGCTGACTCTGTTAGCATCATAAAAAAATATAAAATGTTCGGCAAGAATAAAAGAATGGTATTTAGTTTTTGTGCCACAAATAGAACTTAGAGTTGAGTACTAATCAATCTCTTGACAAAAACAAAAAAGAACAGAAAAAATGAACTCAATTTGAACGTTTTTGACTAATTTTCAATAATTAGCCGTAAAATTGCACTTAGCTCGGAAACATTTTTAATCTTGCTTTTAAAAATAATTATGCGTCGCAGTTTAAAATGGACACAGAAATTAGTAGACATAATACTATAGTTCATCCAAAAACCAATAACCTTCTGATATTAGAATAGATCATAAATTGCATCCGACTCTCAAAATTAGACTTGTAATGTAGAGGTAATTAACCAAAAATTTGTCGTCATTCTCCAAAGACAGTATCTTGTGTTATAGAAAATATTTCATCCAGGAGTAGTTTTTTCGTTGTTTATTTTTTGTTGTTTTTTCGCTCTCAGAGACTAAGACCTGCCAAAACAACCAAGGTTTTGATATGTTTTGTACTAAAAACACTACCAAACAATTTGGTCACTGAAAAATTTAAGAAATATTTTTCTTAGAATGCTTTACAAGGAAAAATTGAAGGCTCTAATATAATTTTTAAAATCACAAAATCGCTCTATTTTGTTAAAGTTCTGTTTGTGAAAAAATCCCGATCATTTTGTTATTGAGTGGTAAAATGGCAGCTCAAAACCATCATTTCAATTATTTTCTCCAATCAAGTTAACAGCATCGCTGCACTCGTCAAAAATAACAACAGAGATTTTCAAGGTTTTTCAAAGGAGGAAACTCTATTTATCAAAATGAGATACAACAGATAAAAACTAGCCTAAGTCTCTGCCTGTTAGTTTCTATTTGTTCTAATAATGTCATACTTGCGCAATGTATTTGCCAAAAATTTCCAATGTTGACTCTGTTTGATTTTTCCGTATATATGGAAGCTCTTTTATTTTCTCACAATCGATTTTAGGAAATATGCGTTGGTGAATAATGGATCGAGTTTTAGTTGAATAACCTCCAAAAGATTTATTGATCAAATACTCTAGCATTTTTGATAATTAGAAAATTGAGAAATTCGACAAACATTTTTTACGTCTAATGGAAAAAAAAACGAGAGACAGAGAAAAGCGAGTAAAGACTAATTTTGCTTCTAAAAGAACTGGTCGTTCTGTGAAAAATTAATACGCTTCCATTACGTGCGTTTCCATTGATTTGTTTTATTTGTTTCTTCTGAGATCGAAAACCACATTTTGATTCCAGAGCGAAAATCTGACTCAAAATCTAATGACCAAATTTTTTGAACGAGCAGTAAGAAATGTGACTTACCTTGATGTGTGGACATCAATCGAGAATCGGATGGCGAAATGACAAGACAATTTTTTTTAGTTTTCTCTTAAACTTGTCTTGAAGTTCGTTTTTCTTTTTGCGTCACTTCTTTCTATGAACGTGCTTGTCTTAAAAATCGAAGAATTTGGTAGTTGACACAAAGTTAGCTGAATAAAATATAAAATAGACCCTATTTGGAAGGTAAGAGTTTAAACCACAAATCTCAGCCGACAAATAAAAAGTATTCGGCGTGTTCGAGTCTGTGTGCACAAAAGACGTTCCAACATATTCCAGGGAACAAAAACTTAAGAACAGAATTAAAACGCCTGATGCGAATGTTTGAACTACTGTGAACTACAACCTTTGCAGTTTAATTGGACCTGATTGCCTAAGCCTGTTACGCTTTGCGTGAATAGACCAATTTGAAACATTGTTCAACTGAGTTAAATCATTTCCAATGAAAACATTTAAACAAAAATGATCTATTGTTGCCATTTAAAGAGTTATTTTTTACGTTTTTCAAACGCTTTCTTCAACATCATAAACATTTTGTGCTGTTGGGTTTTCAAAATTTGTTTGATTAGACTTTTTACTTAACCTGCTGCTCCGACGTCCATTGTGATTAATTAATTGGAAGTTTTTTTTTATCAAAAAATGTGGTTTATCCTAGCTACCAATGCTTTCCTAACCGATTTTTTGATTTTTGTTATATTTGCTTGGCTTCGCTCGCAAGAATAAAGAAGGAATTGTAATTCATGGCATCATCATCAATATTAATGACTCAAAGTATTTTTTTTAAATTCTCCTGAAACTATATTTAATATGAATAGACTTTTTGTACATAGATAGTAGTTTACCCGGACTTCAGTAGCACTGCTATTTCAGTTAGCCAGCTATTGAGACAGGTAGGTTCGAAAAAAATACCAGAAAGTCTGGCATCAATAGAGACGAGATGCAGGATAACTATGATGCAGTCGCTTCAATGACACTGAACCGCGGCGTATTTTTTAAGAAATGAGGTGAAACACAGTGAAAAAAATTTTCACAGCGTATTTCTTACATCTTTTTGCGTTGAATGCGGTGAAATATTTGTTTTCACCCCGTTCTCAGTATTCGTACAAAAAAAATACTTCATTACACGAGTTCGAACCTCTTACCTCCTTAATGCCTTCAACTTCTTGTTCCACTGCGCCACCTTTCACATACTTCTATACTATTTCCTGAGAAGTTAAATCAGATTCAGTAAACGTTGGAAAGCAAATGCGGTGAATTTTGCGGTGAATTTTGCGGTGAATTTTTGTAACAAATGCGGTGAAATGCAGTGAATTAATTTTTTCACCGCATTCACCGCATTTCTTACAAAAATTCTCCCAAAAACTTTGACCCGGGGAATAGATTGTTTCTTCAATTCAGATTTTCTTGATCGAACTGAGAGATTATCTCTACTTGAAAATCATCAGACCTTCTCCCTCAAAATGTTCATTTTAATCACAACAACGATGACAATAGTAAAAAAAAGCAACTTATAAAGAACTGATAATGACTATAATTGCGTCAACAGAAATCAATATGAATATATATATATATATATATATATATATATATATATTAAAAATAAATTATCATGGCAACGATTATAATGATGTTAAAAGCAATGCTAAGAAGAGGAAAATTTATTATTATAATATTACCGACAAAGATAAAAAACATTAACAATAATTATAATAGTAACAATAATAGCAATTTTGATAAAATGATCCCAATAGAACCACTCTTTCTTTGACCTGTTTTTGGCACTTGAGGGTTGATCGGCCAGGGAAGACAACCATTGATTTTTACATGCCTTCATTAACAAAAATTTCCACCTGAAATTTCATGAAGGTTCCCAAAATCAAATTAACATGAAAGTTTTTCTGACGATAAACTACTACTCTTTCAACCTGATTTTTAATAATTTTGTAGTCTAGCTTACCTTAATCTAAAACAACGAGTTAATTAAAACACGCAAAGTTTTTTTTAGATTCAGACAAAAACTGGAGCTGAGTAGGCCGTAAGCGAGCTAATTCATAAATGAGTCATTTACGAACCATGAGTCATTTACGAACCATGAGTCATTTACGAACCTTCAGTGTTTAGAAAAACAGGTATGGACATAACAATCGATTTTATGAGTGTTGGTAGGATTTCATCTAGCTTCAGACTTGAAACTGTAACTTAACGGGATCAAAACGTCCTGGTCTGCTGTCAATATGCACGTATAAATCTAAAATCAATTTATACAAATTAATTTTTCTACTGTCAGCAGCTTTTATCAAGAAAGAGAGCTGAAAAGCTTGAGAGCCTTATTTCAATTCGAAATAAAATAAGCTTTTGTAAAATTGGCTGGTTTTTTATTTTTCCGGATTTTCTTGTTATTCTTAGGGAATTTTCGTAATCAGAGGAGAAAAACACTTTTAATTGAAATCAACTATCCCCAAAGTTGTTTCCTGTTTCCTGAACTTCTTTTCTATAAAAACATATACACCAACAAAAAGGCTGTTTTTTGCCCGTTCAATTAAATTCGTATAATAGTTTGATGTTATATTGGAAATATACATTTCTTCGTGTCTCAGCAAGACTTTGAATTACTTGTTCAAATTTTTTTTTCATTTTTTGACGGTTTAAGCACATCTTTTGAACACAAAACTAAGTTTTCCCTGTTACTGATCATCTTTTTTACAAAAAAACTGAGTTTACTGAGAAACGTTTTCTGGGTTTTAAGACCTGAATAAAATTTAAATGTTTATACCAATGATATTTCAGAAATTTTAAAAGATTTTTTTTCTATTACAGTGGCGTAGCACAATTCAAGCAGTTTCGTGGACACTTTTGTTGTACTTTCTTTCTGATAACGGGACGATATCTCTTTTTAGGTCATGTAATTATCACTTAAGATTAGCAATGCCGAAAGAAATTGTAAACTAACTTGAGTTAATCTGATTCGCGAACCAGACAGTTTGAGATCTCTCGGCGGATTCATTCAAATTCAAGTATGGAGCGCGAAACATTCAGATTTGGCGACGGTACCCTGGCGACTTTGTGGATCAATTCGAATGGGAAACACGCCAGATAAATAAAAGCTCAAAGAATTAGTGCAGTGTGATGTTAAATAACAAATATAAGCAATAATTTAAAATTGAGACGCCTCCTGTCTTGAACACGAGAAACTGATTTTTTACCCACTGGCTAAAAACTTGCTACAGTTGATAAGATACCCACTGGCTACATGAAAACGTCAAGAGGTGTAGCAACTTGCAAGATTTTTGCAATGGTATGAGGGGAATACAATATTGGCAAGATAACCAAGAAAGATGAATAATGACATGACAAGTCACGCCAATTTTCGTGAAATTCCGCACGATATTTCACGATGTAACAAAACTATAAAGATTTATTATGAACTGCCAGAAGTGCATTTGACCTACACGGGATATTAGTTTTATGGTTTGTCGCTGCTTCCTGCGTAGATTAACTGCCGTGTTCAGTAGTTCGTTACTCAAAGTTTCTTTTACTGAAGAAGAAACATGAGACTGACGTCAAAGAAAGTTGACTGGACCCCTGGTAAACAAAAAAGATTTTTTTCGCTCCACAAACGTTACCAGGAATCGCTTCTTGGGCTTATGTGTAAAAGATTTTCATGATTTCAAGGCAAAAAACTGCTACCTTCTCGTTTTAATCGAACTTTGTAATATGATGAGGCAAGCGACAAACAGAATTTGGACAAAAAGAAATTGGAAATAAATTAAAAGTGTTATCATGAATTTTCGAGAGAAGTCCAGAGCTGCGAACAGATTTTATTTGTTTACTGTGAACAAAATAATTAACCAAGTGCTTATCAACATTTATAAATGTTGTTTTTTCTTGTTCTTGGCAAGATTTTTCAGGTTTTTGCCAGAGATGCTAGGATTATGTATGTGTCTGTTGTACTCAATTACTTTGTGACTGGTCAATTGAGTAGGAATATATCTTTGCAAATTGGTTGAGGCAATTGCGTCGAATTTGACAACTTAGCTTCTATTATCTGAATTCCGATTTAGAAAGTTGGTATTCGCGATTCGAATGGCTTTACTTAGTTTGCACTTGCTAGATTGAAGAGCATTTAGCTAACTTTAAATTACAACTGATTTACAGTAATGCAAATGGAAGAGTGATTTAGAAATTGAAACAAATTAAGATTAAAGGAAGTTAAAGGATTCATATGTTAGTCTAACGCAAGAAGGGAAGTTAAATTTGCTTATATGCATGAATAGACAGTTTCCTCTCTGGAATATGAACAATCGTGAAATACTGAACTGAAGACATATTAGGAACTGAGATAATAACAACTGCCCTTGAAATGGATGAACAGTCAAACGGGGAAATGTCATACGGGATGGATATTACCATAAGAAAATCCATTACCGTATTTTAGTTCAATTTTTTTCATCCATCTCAAGGGCAGTTGTTATGGTTTCAGTTCCTCATATATCATAAGTTCAGTATTTCACGATTGTTCATATTCCAGAGAGAAAACTGTCTATTCATGCATATAAGCAAATTTAACTTCCGTTCTTGCGTGAGATTAACATATGAAACCTTTAACTTCCTTTAATCTTAATTTGTTTCAATTTCTAGATCACTCTTCCATTTGCATCACTGTAAATCAGTTATAATTTAAAGTTAGCTAAATGCTCTTCAATCTAATCAGTGCAAACTAAGTAAAGCCATTTGCACCGCGAATACCAAATTTCTAAATCGGAATTCAGATAATAGAAGCAAAGTTGTCAAACGCGGCGCAATTGCCTCAATCAAGTTGGCAAAGACATATTCGCTACTCAATTGACCAGTCACAAAGTAATTGAGTAAGACATGGCGCACAGTAGGTTTCTCCCAAAAGGCGTCGATGTGAAGAGGAGTCTTGCGAGTGTCGACTGCTGATTGCGCCATGTTGTACTCAATTACTTTGTGACTAGTCAATTGAGTAGCGATACGCATGGTTTTACTGAGTTTGCACTTGCTAGATTGAAGAGCGATTAGCTAACTTTAAATTAGAAGTAATTTACAGCGATGCAAATAAATGAATGATTTAGGAATTGAAACAAATTAAGATTAAAGAAAGTTAAAAGAATTCATATGTTAATTACACACAAGAAGGGAAGATGAATTTGTTTATATGCGTGAAAAGACAGTTTCTTGTCTGGAATATGAACAACCGTGAAACACTGAACTAAAGATATATGAGGAACTGAAATAATAACAACTGACCTTGAAATGGATGAATAAAATGAAATTGAAGTAAAATACGGTAATGGATGTTCTAATGGTAACATCAATCCCGTACGACAGTCTCATCAAGGTGTTTCATGTTTCGAATCACGGGGTTGTTGTACATGATCTCTCTCTCTCTCTCTCTCTCTCTCTCTCTCTCTCTCTTTCTCTCTCTCTCTCTCTCTACCAAAAATCACAAAGAAGAAACTATTGCTTTCCGAGTCTACATGGAATTGCTTTATTTATAACACAAATTCTTCCTTATTTAGTTGTGCTGAATATACCAATATTGCTGTTCTTTATGCTGTTTTTTATGCTATTCTGATCATGTCACTTTTAAAAGTGTCAAGAGAAAAAAATCAGAGAAAAAAATTTGATTTCTGAATATCTCTGGCCAGTCACAAAACTAATTCTGGAAACCGTATGCTCAGTCCGAAATTTCATCGATAAAACCTTTGGCGAAGACTTTGACAGAATTAAGGAAAATCTAGTTTAAAAAACGATAGAGGAAATAATGAATTTTTAAAAAAGTCCTAAAATCAAAACAATAAAAAAAATATAATCATCTTGATTACTCTTCCTGCTGTTACTATTATCATTTGCGTGCATATCAGTTGTTACAATATATCTTTCACATCAGATTCTCTCATTGTAACTGCCACGAGCATATTTTTCCTTGTCTTCAAATCTCGCGTTCCTGTACACCTCACACATTCTGTAATCTTAAGATCAGTTCATTTTCTGTTCAAATTTAATGTGACACTATATAAACTGAAGGCATCATTTTCATCATTTCAACTTCCCATAGCCGTTTGAAGCAAATTTAGGCGCCACGTTGCAGGAATTATTGCTTTGTAGTTTTGTACATGGCGCCTTGTACAAGCGCAATCGACAAAATAATCCTGAAAGTAGTATCCTGGAGACTTAATTAAAAAATATTATCATACTTTTTCAAAGAATGGTTGTTTTCGTGTATTTTTCTTGATATTCGATATCAGTTCATTGTAATTTATGAGTTTTCAATAGATTCCCTTAAACAGCTGCTGCAATTTATGTCACTGCTTTAGCTATAAATTTTAAAGTTATAGCGACAATTTTTAACAACTAATTTTTTATATAAGGTTATGGCATAACATACAATTTAGCCACTGAATCGGCAAAAACATAACCAAATTTCTTTTGTGTCTGACGTAACATGGCTTAAGACTTTGTCGTCTTCTGAGTTTAAGCTCGGCTGCAAAGTGAGGAGACTCGAGAAAAAGGATCAAATAAATCAAACAAAAGTTTAAATTGTTGATGCAAACGCTTATTTATTACTCGGTTAGCTACCATCTTGTATGGCAATTTCGAAAGCTGTTGAAATTAGATTGTCTCAAACATAGTAAACTCTCAATATGGTCCGTTATTTTTATATTGTTGATAACTTATTTAAAACACTGGTTTCCTGAAAAATTAATCAAAAAATTATATTAAATTTTCCATTGCCTACGCTATATGTGAAAAGATTAGTGGGCACCAAAAAAAGGTGATATTATAACCTTAAGAGACTTCCAGCTCGGTGTTTACAATGTTTTATACGATTTTTTTTATTGAAATAAATCTTTTCGCCATCTCCAGTCACATTGAATGATTCAATGAAAGTTTTCTTTTCCTTTTGCATACATCACGGGTGACTAGTTTAGTCGACTTTGAAAAAGCGTTAGCAAGTTACGCATTACATTAAAATTGGCTGTTAACAAGCACTTAAAATTATTTTTGCTCTATGAAAATTTATGACTACGACTTTTCCATAAAATAATGCGAAAAATGTCACCTGAGGCTCAGATTTGAGTTGACTGTATAGGATTTAGCAATTTTCAAAACATCTGGCAATTGCGATCTCTAAATCTTAAGATTCAAAAAGAATTTTTTTTTATTATGAAGTTCTATCACTACAACTTTTCAATAAATGCGGTATCACTGAAAAATAATTCCAATTTCTCTCTATTTAATAACTTGAAACACACTAATTGCGCCTTGTTGTGGCCCACTTCATGATTTCTTTAAGAGTTTGTTAATTTACAAATTTCATACAATGAGAGTTCTATGATTACAAATTTTCATAGAAGTCATAATATGAAGTTGTAATTTTAAAACTTTTTGAATTATGGGGTCAACCCGGGAATTCAATCCTGCCCATACCTGTTAAAAGCCTACGATCTCATTCTGGGTGGGTGTACGTCAGGAAAGATAAATGTTTTGATCAAAATTCCAGCGCCCAAAATACGAAAATAAGGGCCGAACAAAAATCTAGAGTTCATTTGAGTTCATAAAACTCCTTTCATGACCAATTTGGTCCAAACATAATTTTTTTGTCCATTTTTTTCTTGTCGAGCACGGTCTTTTTGTATAAGTCAAGGTCTCAACTGGTGTACAAAAATTACATTGTCAGTCATCTTTAAACTCTACATTTCGCTTTCATAGCGGAAAATTTTCTTCCAAAAAGAAAAATAGCGTTATTCAGAGATAAATTTATCATAAACCTGGTAATCTGACAAAAAATCCGGCCGTCTCAAAATAATATAATGTCATCTGAATTTTTATTGGTCGATCTGAAATCTGCGAGAAACCAACAACGTATAATAGGTTTTATTGGGGTGACTGGTACCTTGAAATTTTGGTTTTAGGTTTATTGTATAATTTTTGTTTAATCTCTGTTTTTCACTGAATTGAAGGTCATGCTCAGCTTCAAGTTTTCAAAGTACATTTCTTTGGGATTGAAAATTGACGCGTGATGCTGATAAAAAAGTCTGCGTCATGACTTAAGCTCACGTTGTCTTTCCATTCAATCTCTAAAGATATCTTGAAAGCTGAAATATTAAAATTTTGTTCACGTAAGTTTGATGAATAAATAAGTGTCAAATTTTGAAGCATCCTCAAAGACACAGACAAGTTATAGATATAAGTGGACAGGTGTTTCTTTACCTTTTGATTAGTTAGCTGATTTTTAACTCAGATTCTAATCAGATAAAAAAAACTACTTCGACATCGAAGATTTAACAATTGGAACTGCTGAATTTCATGATTTGGCGTTTGAGATTATTTTATTCTATAAAATTTTCTCCCCAGACACTGTTTGTCCCCAGTTTATTTCTTCGATCACTGGGATGTTAAAACAATCAAAGTTAACTCTATTTGTCTCTAGCAACATGGCGTTTAGGACATATTGTTTTATCCCATTATTTCCCAAATTTATTTGATCGAACATCAATTCCTCTTCCGCAAATTAACCCAATCGTGCTATCCCAAAATTTCAATTACTTTAATTACATATCTGATTCCGTTTTCATAGGTTTAAGGAGCATAAAAACTAGGAGAAAACAGATATTTCCATTTTTGAAATTTAGGGGGTATTTCGAGGTATTACTTAGGAATATATTAAAAAATTAGAAATTTTAAATTTTAAACTTTTAACAATACATCAAATTTTGTGTCCTAATGCATGCCCAGACTCCTGGCAAGCATTACCCGGGTCGAGGTTTGGTGGTGAATTTTCGTAAGAAATGCGGTGAAATGCGGTGAAAAAAAATAATTTTCACCGCGTATTTCTTACATCTTTTTGCGGTGAATGCGGTGATTTTTTTTCACCGCGTTCTCAGTATTCTTACAAAAAAGAATCGTCCCTAACGGGTTCGAACCTCTGACCTCCTGCATGCCTTCCACTGCGCCAACTGTCACTTACTTGTTTGTTAATTCTTGTGAATTTAAATCAGATTGAGTAAACTTTGGAAACCATATGCGGTGAATTTTTGTAAGAAATGCGGTGAAATGTGGTGAATTATTTTTTTTCACCGCATCTAGCGGTGAGAAAAAATAATTCACCGCTTGAGAGAAAGCGGTGAATTATTTTTTTTCACCGCATTCACCGCATTCACCGCATTTCTTACATTTTTTTGCCATAATAGTCTATGCGGTGAATTTTTGTAAGAAATGCGGCGAAAAGCGGTGAATTATTTTTTTTCACCGCATTCACCGCAATCACCGCATTTCTTACGAAAATTCACCGCATTCACCGCATTTCTTACGAAAATTTACCCAAAAACCTCGACCCGGGTAAGACACAAAATTCGATGTAATGTTAAAAAGAGTAAATTTTAAATTTCTAATTTTTTTCAAATGCTTCTAGGTAATACCTCATTAAAATATAAGTATAGGAAATATCTGCTTACACTTATTTAGAATTTCCTGGTACTGAAAAAAAATAGGTCCGGCAATTTGATGCCCCGGGGCAGTTGTTTGTCGTTATGTACTTCAAGTTGTTAGGTACAACAAACTTCAAGTCTTAGTCTTTTCTGTACCGGTAAGGTCTAAATATAATTTATCAAGTCCTGACTATATAGACATGAGCAGCGAGTTTTTATCATAGTCTTTATAACCACAATCTGGAGAATTGAGGTTAGTTTCAGCACTTTCTGAGAAGCTTAAAAACAAATCTTACCCAAACTTCAGAATCGTGATTGTTATATTTTTTAAACGTCGAGTTGTCTGCCACCTTAAACTGAGCAAAAAGTAGTAAATAGAAACTATCGTGATGAATCCCTTTAGATCATGGGCTATAGTGCTGAAAAATTGAGAATTTTGACCAATAAACCAAACCGACAACTGAATATTTTTTTTAACAAATAAAAATAACAACCGATTATTTGGTTAGTGGAGTTGAATTATTCTGAGTTTAGATAGTTGCCCCAGTCGAAAAAGCCTCATACTTAATTGTGGATAACTGCTTAGATAACTCGATTCATCTATTAAGATGAGTTGCATGTTTAGCTCTTCTATCTGACACACTTAGAAAAGCCAGTTTGGTTCGTTTTGATTTTTTTTGTGTGTTTTGGCAAAAAAAATAGTCAATTTTTGTTTCCCAATTCCCTTCACCATCGACACATTCTTGTAACAATAAAAAGATTAGTTATAGTTACATAAAAGACATACAAAATATCTTAGTAGGATCCTGCGATGAATGTTAGAATTTTATAAATGACCATATTGCGGATACTAAGAACCTTATAGATCCATATACGTTTCTCTAATGAATAATAAGAATCGTATATGGCTCTTTATGGACACTACAAACGGCGGCTGGTCTTCATATGGTCTACATAAATTAACCTCTTTTTACTAACTACCTGAAACCTGAATGTGTATAGAGAACTGCTACTAAAAAGAACTTTAAGTTCTGTAAGAAAGGGAAGTTTAAAAATCTATCAGATTTAACCTAGCTAAAAATATATGAACCATAATTTTGTAAAGCACAGCCTATCCATATTCAAATTTGCTGTTATTGCAAAATCTCAAGTCAGCTCGGCAGGTAATAAAAGTTTGTCCAGAGCAAAATATTGAACAGTTTAAAATTTGTTTTACAAATCTGTGAGAAAGCCCGATTGTGAATATAGAAAACGTCATGTCAACAGAAAATCCACTCTCAAACATGAACATCAATGTTTTATAGCACTTCTTGTCTAATCGAAAAACCTTGCTACACAAAATCTCAGTTCAGCATTCTAATCAAGAAAAATTGAAAAAGTTTGAATGGTAAAAATAAAAAAAACTGAAAAAGTAAAACTTTTTTAAAAAGTAATTTGCTTTTTTAAAGCTTACAAAAAACTTTAAAAAGAAAATTGATGCGTTGAAAAAATGATACGCATAAATTGAACAGAAAATCCTTTTTCTTTGTTCAGAGCGGAAAAAGAACAAAAATTGAAGGCAAAACACAAGAATTCCGTCAAAGTTTAATAAAAACTCTTCTTTAAAGCCATAAAAACCATTAGGTTCTCTGAAAATAAACTACATATACTTTCAGCCTCAATTCTACGTACATGGGAGTTGTCAAAAATGGAGCCGTGTATGATGAATTTGTCAGTAATTAACATTAAAAAAACAAAAGCGAAATTTTTTGAAAAAAAGGCGGCACCAAAAAAAATTAAAAAACTTCTGATTGTAAGAATCCATGATATTATCAATTCTATCCCTGATTTTGCCGCTCGCACAGAAAAACCACTCAAATGTCCCAAATGTTTGCGAATTAGAGCAATTGTTGAGTGAAATACTTCAAATATTTTAAAAAAACAATGACGCCTTTTGTATAGATATCGAGTTAAATTTGTAAAAAAAAATTATAACTCCAGAAGATTTTATACGTTCCCGAGTTTCAACTAGCTCTCTTTCGAATTTTAGAGTGATTGCGTCAGCGGTTTCTAGGTCCCCACTTTCGGCAAACTTGAAAAAAGTGGACCAAAAAAGCATACTTTGTCCAATTTTTGATGAAAAAAGTCTCACTTTTGAAACATTTATTTAAAATTTTAGCAAAAAGAAACTCAATTCAAACAATTCAGCAACGCTCTTTGGTCTCTAACGGTAACATTAACACTCTACTGTTCAAAATTTTGTTTTGTTTTAAATAATGTTAGCAAAATTGTGCCAAATTTTAGCAAAAAATTACTAAAATTGTGAATAAAAATTGTCAAAAATTCACAAAATTTTATAATATGATAACTCCCTGTAAAAAATGAAATTAAAAAAATACTTCCACATTCTAGGATGTACGCGCTTTTTAATGATACCACTCACAACTTTCTACAATGAATATATCAATCGGCCAAAATTTTCTGAACAAAAAAAAACCCATTTGAGTATATAGTTCCTCCCTCCCCACTAAAGCGGGGGCTCGGGACACAAAAATGTCACATAGTGCAAAACGCGCTTTTTAAATTTTTTTACTTGAAAAACTTTTATTTCAGTCAATTATAGTTGTTGATAGTTTGACATGTTAGTAAAAAAAATTCCACCTGATAGTTTTTTATGGTTTTGTGCTTCCTTCATCAATTAATGGGTAAGAAATATGGTAAACAGTGATAATTTCTTATGTATCTGATCAGAGACGGTTATATAAATCAAGAGTTTATTTTTTGAAACGTGAAAAGAACTCTGACACACTCTCCAATTATAAAGAAAAGGGCAATGACGTCATCTTTGCAATGAGATGAAAATTTTTTCCTCTATTATTGCTAAAAAATAGGAATTATGGAACTGTGTATAAACCATTTCAATCGTCCTGTAATCCAATTAATGTTAAAAGACACCCAATTTATCAAAAATATTTAAAATCTGCCTATATACGTCGAACCGGTTTGGTATCGGCCAACACCGTTGATACGACTTTAAAATTTCAGCATGTCCTCAAACTTAACGGATAATGGGATAAAGGACGCCAGAAAGGTACTTCAAAAAAAAATTAAACCTCTGTGACCAACAGGGAGAACTTTTCATCTCGACTTAAAAGCCGTCTCAAATGTGCTGGTTTTGAAACGAGGGGTGCTTTCGTAACACATTTTGTTACCCAACTACTAATGGTTTGGCCTTTTAACAAACTCGGAGGAGAGAGTTTCAAAATAAATTTAGCAACTTTTGTCAGCCTACAATAATATTTTTACTTTTTTGAATGATTTCTACTTGTCGCAAATTACTCTAACACATAAATCTTTATTTCTTCATTAAGCCAACGGTTAACGAGTTCTTTCGTTTTCAATCATTAACAAATTTTGGTTAAAAAAATAATAAAGAGAGCTTCATGAAAATTATCCTGATTTCCAATTTCTTTTTATTACTATCTGAATAAGTTACTACGTTGTAACAAATAAAATCTAAACCTTTTACACTTTATAAATAATTCGATATAACCATTTATTAGGTTGTGATAGAACACAAATTTAAGGCGTATTTTAACCACATTTCCATTAATGTGTACCAATTTTTGCATTCATTTTGTCATTTAACTGTAGTTTCCCTTTAAACAATGAAAAAAAATGTTTCCCCAAGTAAAAATAACGTTTAGAAACTGATAATTGTAACATTCAAAATAAAAATAGTTGTAAAGCAATAAAGGGTGTATCCCGAAATTCACTCAAATATTAGGAGTTTTCCAGAAACAAGAATTTCAAACTTAGACACCAGCTATATAGTAGCAACCCTTTAAAATTTTTGCTTGGGCCACAGCATAAGCAGACAAATAGGCTCGGTTGTTAGTAAAATAAGTTGCACCAGATAGTTTTTTATGGTTTTGTGCTTCCTTCAGCAATTAATGGGTGAGAAATATGGTAAACAGTGATAATTTCTTATGTATCTGATCAGAGACGGTTATATAAATGAAGAGTTTATTTTTTGAAACGTGAAAAGAACTCTGATACAATCTCCAATTATAAAGAAAAAGGCAATGAGGTCATCTTTGCAATGAGATGAGATTTTTTTCCTTTTTTATTGTTAATCAATAGGAATTATGGACTTCTGTATAAATCATTTCAATCGTCCTATAATCCAAGGTGTCCAGTTGAAAATTGCCCAATTTGTCAAAAACATTTAAATTCTGCCTATATACGTCAAACCGATTTGGTATCGGCCAACACGGTTGATACGACTTTAAAATTTCAGCATGTCCTCAAACTTAACGGATAATTGGATAAAGGACGCCAGAAAGGTACTTCAAAAATAAAATGAACGTCTGTGACCAGCAGGGAAAAGTTTTCATCTCGACTTAAAAGGCGTCGCAATTGTACTGGTTTTGAAAAGAAGGGTGCTTTCGCAACACAATTTGTTACCCAACCACTAATGGTTTGGCCTTTTAACAAACTCGGAGGAGAGAGTTTCAAAATAAATTTAGCAACTTTTGTCTGCCTACAAATATTTTTTTTTACTTTTTTGAATGAATTCTACTTATGTCAAATTACTCTAATACATAAGTCTATTTCTTCGTTAAGCCAACGGTTAACAAGTTCTTTCGTTTTCAAATATTAATGATTTTTGGTTTAAAAAAATAATAAAAAGAATTCAGAAATCATGAAAATTTTCATGATTTCTAATTTATTTTTATTTATATCTGAATAAGTTACTAACTTCTAACAAATAAAATCTAAAACTTATACACTTTATAACTAATTCGATATAACACTTTATTAGGTTGTGATAGAACACAAATTTAAGGCGTATTTTATTTTCCATTAATGTGTACCAATTTTTGCATTCATTTTTTCATTTAACTGTAGTTTCCCTTTAAACAATGAAAAAAATGTTTCCCCAAGTACAAATAACGTTTAGAAAATGATAATTGAAACATTCAAAATAAAAATAGTTGTAAAGCAATAAAGGGTGTATCCCGAAGTTCACTCAAATATTAGGAGTTTTCCAGAAACAAGAATTTCAAACTTAGACACCAGCTATATAGTAGCGACCCTTTAAAATTTCAGCTTGTGCCACAGAATAGGTAGACAAATAGGCTCGGTAATGTAAGTTCGCACACAAATTTCCAACCCCGTTCAACCACAAAACTGACTCAAATGTATACCAAATGAGGAAGATATAGAAAACTTTCAAAAATCACCTATTGTTCAAAAATAATGGGTGCTTCCCGTTTAAAAGATTGCTTTAAGCTCTTAACACTTACAACTATAGAAAAAAATTTTACAACTATAGAAAAAATATAGTTACATAAAAGACATACAAAATATCTTAGTAGGATCCTGCAAGGAATATTAGAATTTATAAATGATCATTTTGCGGATACTGAGAACCTTATAGAACAGTATACGTTTTTCTAATGAATAATAAGAACCGTATATGGCTCTTTATGGATACTAAAAACGGTGGCTGGTCTTTACATGGTCTACATACATGAAGCTCTTTGAGCTACTAAACTGAAACCTGAATGTGTATAGAGAACTGCTGCTAAGAAAATTTAAGTTCTGTAAGTAAGAGAAGTTTAAAAATCTATCAGATTTAGCCTCAAAAAGTCGTCCTGTAGCCCAATGTGTCCAGTTAACAATTACCCAAACTGTCAAAAAATATTTAAAATTTGCCTATATACGTAAAATCAATTTTGTATCGGCCAACAACGTTGATACGAGGTTAAAATTTCAGCATGTCCTCAAACTTAACGGATTCTGGGATAAAGGACGCCAGAAAGTTACTTCAAAAATAAATTAAATGTCTGTGATTTCATCTCGACTTAAAAGGCGTCTCAATTGTGCTGGTTTTTAAAAGAGGAGTGCTTTTTCAGCACAATTTTTTACCCAACTACTAATGGTTTGGCCTTTTAACAAACTCGGAGGAGAGAGTTTCAAAATAAATTTAGCAACTTTTGTCAGCCTACAAAAATATTTTAACTTTTTTGAATGATTTCTACTTGTCGCAAATTACTCTAACACATAAATCTTTATTTCTTCATTAAGCCAACGGTTAACGAGTTCTTTCGTTTTCAATCATTAACAAATTTTGGTTAAAAAAAATAATAAAGAGAGCTTCATGAAAATTATCCTGATTTCCAATTTCTTTTTATTACTATCTGAATAAGTTACTACGTTGTAACAAATAAAATCTAAACCTTTTACACTTTATAAATAATTCGATATAACCATTTATTAGATTGTGATAGAACACAAATTTAAGGCGTATTTTAACCACATTTCCATTAATGTGTACCAATTTTTGCATTCATTTTGTCATTTAACTGTAGTTTCCCTTTAAACAATGAAAAAAAATGTTTCCCCAAGTAAAAATAACGTTTAGAAACTGATAATTGTAACATTCAAAATAAAAATAGTTGTAAAGCAATAAAGGGTGTATCCCGAAATTCACTCAAATATTAGGAGTTTTCCAGAAACAAGAATTTCAAACTTAGACACCAGCTATATAGTAGCGACCCTTTAAAATTTCAGCTTGTGCCACAGAATAGGTAGACAAATAGGCTCGGTAACGTAAGTTCGCACACAAATTTCCAACCCCGTTCAACCACAAAACTGACTCAAATGTATACCAAATGAGGAAGATATAGAAAACTTTCAAAAATCACCTATTGTTCAAAAATATTGGGTGCTTCCCGTTTAAAAGATTGCTTTAAGCTCTTAACACTTACCACTATAGAAAAAAATTTAACAACTATAGAAAAAATGTAACTATATAAAATATAGTTACATAAAAGACATACAAAATATCTTAGTAGGATCCTGCAAGGAATATTAGAATTTATAAATGATTATTTTGCGGATACCGAGAACCTTATAGAACAGTATACGTTTTTCTAATGAATAATAAGAACCGTATATGGCTCCTTATGGATACTAAAAACGGTGGCTGGTCTTTACATGGTCTACATACATGAAGCTCTTTGTGCTACTAAACTGAAACCTGAATGTGTATAGAGAACTGCTGCTAAAAAAATTTAAGTTCTGTAAGTAAGAGAAATTTAAAAATCTATCAGATTTAGCCTAAAAAAGTCGTCCTGTAGCCCAATTTGTCCAGTTAACAATTACCCAAATTGTCAAAAAAATATTTAAAATTTGCCTATATACGTCAAACCGATTTGGTATCGGCCAACACCGTTGATACGACTTTAAAATTTCAGCATGTCCTCAAACTTAACGGATAATTGGATAAAGGACGCCAGAAAGGTACTTCGAAAAAATGAACGTCTGTGACCAACAGGGAAAAGTTTTCATCTCGACTTAAAAGGCGTCGCAATTGTACTGGTTTTGAAAAACAGGGTACTTTCGCAACACATTTTGTTACCCAACCACTAATGGTTTGGCCTTTTAACAAACTCGGAGGAGAGAGTTTCAAAATAAATTTAGCAACTTTTGTCTGCCTTCAAATAGTTTTTACTTTTTTGAATGAATTCTACTTATGTCAAATTACTCTAACACATAAGTCTATTTCTTCGTTAAGCCACCGGTTAACGAGTTCTTTCGTTTTCAAACATTAATGAATTTTGGTTAAAAAAAATAATAAAAAGAATTCAGAAATCATGAAAATTTTCATGATTTCTAATTTATTTTTATTTATATCTGAATAAGTTACTAACTTCTAACAAATAAAATCTAAAACTTATACACTTTATAACTAATTCGATATAACCATTTATTAGGTTGTGATAGAACACAAATTTAAGGCCTATTTTAACCACATTTCCATTAATGTGTACCAATTTTTGCATTTATTTTTTCATTTAACTGTAGTTTCCCTTTAAACAAGGAAAAAATTGTTTCCCCAAGTACAAATAACGTTTAGAAAATGATAATTGAAACATTCAAAATAAAAATAGTTGGAAAGCAATAAAGGGTGTATCCCGAAATTCACTCAAATATTAGGAGTTCTCCAGAAACAAGAATTTCAAACTTAGACACCAGCTATATAGTAGCAACCCTTTAAAATTTCAGCTTGTGCCACAGAATAGGTAGACAAATAGGCTCGGTAATGTAAGTTCGCACACAAATTTCCAACCCCGTTCAACCACAAAACTGACTCAAATAAATACCAAATGAGGAAGATATAGAAAACTTTCAAAAATCACCTATTGTTCAAAAATAATGGGTGCTTCCCGTTTAAAAGATTGCTTTAAGCTCTTAAGACTTACCACTATAGAAAAAAATTTTACAACTATAGAAAAAAATATAGTTACATAAAAGACATACAAAATATCTTAGTAGGATCCTGCAAGGAATATTAGAATTAATAAAGGATCATTTTGCGGATACTGAGAACCTTATAGAACAGTATACGTTTTTCTAATGAAAAATAAGAACCGTATATGGCTCTTTATGGATACTAAAAACGGACGGTGGCTGGTCTTTACATGGTCTACATACATGAAGCTCTTTGTGCTACTAAACTGAAACCTGAATGTGTATAGAGAACTGCTGCTAAGAAAATTTAAGTTCTGTAAGTAAGAGAAGTTAAAAAAAAAATCTATCAGATTTAGCCTCAAAAAGTCGTCCTGTAGCCCAATGTGTCCAGTTAACAATTACCCAAATTGTCAAAAAAATATTTAAAATTTGCCTATATACGTAAAATCAATTTTGTATCGGCCAACAACGTTGATACGAGGTTAAAATTTCAGCATGTCCTCAAACTTAACGGATTCTGGGATAAAGGACGCCAGAAAGTTACTTCAAAAATAAATTAAATGTCTGTGATTTCATCTCGACTTAAAAGGCGTCTCAATTGTGCTGGTTTTTAAAAGAGGAGTGCTTTTTCAGCACAATTTTTTACCCAACTACTAATGGTTTGGCCTTTTAACAAACTTGGAGGAGAGAGTTTCAAAATAAATTTAGCAACTTTTGTCAGCCTGCAAAAATATTTTCACTTTTTTGAATGATTTCTACTTGTCGCAAATTACTCTAACACATAAATCTTTATTTCTTCATTAAGCCAACGGTTAACGAGTTCTTTCGTTTTCAATCGTTAACAAATTTTGGTTTAAAAAAATAATAAAGAGAGCTTCATGAAATCTATCCTGATTTCTAATTTCTTTTCATTACTATCTGAATACGTTACTACGTTGTAACAAATAAAATCTAAACCTTTTACACTTTATAAATAATTCGATATAACCATTTATTAGATTGTGATAGAACACAAATTTAAGGCGTATTTTAACCACATTTCCATTAATGTGTACCAATTTTTGCATTCATTTTGTCATTTAACTGTAGTTTCCCTTTAAACAATGAAAAAAAAATGTTTCCCCAAGTAAAAATAACGTTTAGAAACTGATAATTGTAACATTCAAAATAAAAATAGTTGTAAAGCAATAAAGGGTGTATCCCGAAATTCACTCAAATATTAGGAGTTTTCCAGAAACAAGAATTTCAAACTTAGACACCGAAGAGAAACATCAAGCATTACTTAGAGCCAAAACTCAATAGCTATCTATTTTTTTAAAAAAAGAATTAATACAAAGCATCAGATATAAATAAAAAAACTAAATGTTTTTATTTCAAAAGATATGGGGCCTGTCTTTTTTCGAGAATAAATTACAATTAGACAGAAAAAAGGCAAAGTTGGAAAATAAGCTTACACTTTTTTGGAATAAATTAAATTCAAATTTATGAAAGCAGTTAGCTCCCAGCTGAAATCATTCAATGGCTTCATTTGTACCTTCGTATAACACCATGGAGACCTGTTATCATGCAGAAAGTCATATGACTGCAAAACAGCAAATACAAACAGAAATAGAAAAAATCTTTTCGATAATAAGAGGAAAAACTATCCAACAATATGGAATCAAAACCTAACCATAAGAAACGTTGACTATAATCAAAAACAACCTCTTTCAACGCTATTAAGGTGACATGCGCATTATTCTCAAATTTTTTTAGTTTGATGGTGCTTCAAATTGTTTTCTTTGCTACTAAATTAAAACAAAAAATGTTCCAAATGTTAACTAAACCGCCAATTTTAGTTAAAAATCATTATGTCAAAAAAAGTGATGCAATTTGGTTACTTATCGAATTTTGCTTATTGTGTTTTTACTGTATCAATTTGAAGCATTATAAAATTTCTATAACGTCTCCCTAGATAACAATGCAATTATTTGACAAATTAAAATCATTAACAAGATTAAAAAAAGAATGCCAAATGCTCAAATGCTTGGAAAATTCATAGATTAAAAATTCACAAAAACATTTTGTCTGAGCCTCAAAAATTACGCATAACACAAAATATTGTTTCTGTTGGCCTTATCAGACGAAATGTGTCCTCGTAATAAAAGATTCTTTTTATGAAAAAATGCTTTCTTAAAACAAGAATGAAAAAAGGCAAAAAATTCTAAAAAATCAGAACCAAATTACAACTCGAACCTTTTTCTTATTGAAAAAATCAACAACGAGACCACACCTGGCCTTGCCATCACTGCGTGGCTGTTAAAAAGCAAAACAATTTTGAAAAACGTCATGATAAATGTTTTTGGGAAAGGAGAAACTGAATATATCGAAAACAAACTACGCATTTTATTTTATAAATTTCTGTTTTTTTAGAAAAAAAACTTAAAAAATGTTATTTTCAGAAAGCCTTAGGAGGTACAGGTACCCTTATCTGAGTGACCATAGTGTTTTGTTGGTTTTCGGCACCGCCGGCTATACTGGTCAAAGTGGGCCAAATATGCATATTGGTATCATTTTTTTAGAAAAGAAAGGAAAAAAGAAAAAAATGCTGAAAATTTAAAAATTTTACTTAAAGTTTTGCGAAAAGAAAAAACTGTTGTTTCTAGCATTTAACCATTTTTGAACATTAAACAAATGAGACTATCCTTTGCATTTTTATCACATATTAGCAAAAATTGATCAAAGTTTAAGTAAAATTTATGAAAAATGGGAATGAAACAACGAAGTTAGGCTAACGATCACAAATCTGTAAATCTCCGTAGCTCTTCTTAAAAATTTTTTTTGAAATTCAATTTCTACGCTAGCAGGCTTTTCATTTATACCACTCACAATCGGGTACGATGAATATATCGATCGGCGAAAATTCACTGAGCAAAGAAAACCAGCTGAGTATATATAGTTCCTCGCCCACTAAAGTGGGTCGGAAGCGAAATTCAAATAGGATCTGTTTTCAAATATCTGTGTTTCTTATAGCGGAATGGTTTTCAATTTTTGAAATGAAAGTTTTCAATTTTTGATATGAAATCTTATATTTTACTGCATATTTAAGACACAAAAATTGTCCAAAGATCTGGCCCGTTTCATTAGGCACATTTGGTTCAACACTTACTCCTTAAAGGAAACAACAATTGTTTGTTCACATAGATCAAAAATATGTGATGGATCGCGTGATGGTATAATCAGTTGAAAAACGACCGAAACTGAACCATAATAATTTGATTCGAAATGAATTCAACGAATTTCTAGCTGATGTTTTGGGTAGGGAACATACTCAAATTGAAAACTGCCGTCTGTTTGATTTTCTTCAAATTTTTCTATATATTTAATTCTTCGACATAAGTAGATAAGTTCGAAACCTCTAACAGAATTGAAAATTCCTGTTTCCCTTATATTTTTTATGGACCGTGTCAATCTCATAGAGTTTAAAAACTAATTATTTGATTTAAATCTTTAAGGAGTTCGTTAAAAATTCACTGCTTCAGTTCAAAATAAATTTTTTAAAAAGCGCTCACAGCTCAACCCGGATGGTAAAATAAGTGGAACAATCATTTGAATCACCATACTATCTTACAAATGATTCTCACGTCCTTTCAAAGTGGGAAAAACTGGGGTGTTACATCAACCTCAATTTCCAGACAACATTTCATTATCTATTCTGGACGCTAATGAAGGACTCTGTCATCACTAATATTATTAATCCAAGCTGGTATTAACAACAAACGGGTCACATTATTGGGATAAATTTACACATTCTTTTGAGCATGTGACAGAGTACGCTCAAATGAAGTTTTTATTTTTTTAAATGTACATTTCTTGAACAAAACTTTGATTATTACACCGTTATCCTGCTTTATTTAGATAACTTCATTTATTTGGAATTCCTTTAATTTCTTTTCAGCAAAGGCATTAACCGGGTCGTGGGGTGAATTTTTATAAGAAATGAGGTGAATGTGGTGATTTTTTGCCAAAGATGCGGCAATTGCAGTGAAAGCGGTGGAAAAAATCGTTCACCAAATTTCACCGCATTTCTTACAAAAAATTACGCAAAATTCACAGCATTTCTTGCAAAAATTTACCGCATCGACTTTGGTTGCAAATTATTGTAAGAAACGAGGTGATTGCGGTGAATGCGGTGAAAAAACTTTTCATCAAATTTCACCGCATTTCTTAAAAGGAATTCACCACGAAATTCACCACATTTCCTACAAAAATTCACCGCATTTGTTTTCCAATCTGTATTGAATCTGACTTAATTTCACAAGAAATATCATACAAATATCAATTATGTGAGATTTGGTGCAATGGAAGAAGAAGTTGAATGCATTCAGGAGTTGAGATGTTCGAAATTGTGTGCAGAAGTTTCTTTTCTGTAAGAATACCGAAAACGCCGTGAAAATGAATAATTGACCGCGATTCACCGCATTCACAGCAAAGAGATATCAGAAATACGTGGTGTAAATTTTTCCACCGAATTTCACCGCATTTCTTACAAAAATTTACCGCCAAACCTCGATCCGGGTAATTGAGAATTGATGACACTTATCAATAATTGTTTCAAATATTAAAAAGCTTTCAGCAAAATGCTAGCTTTAAACTTTGATTCTATGCATTGAGCGAGATCTGTACATTGAGCAATGATTAACAGAAGAAGCCTCGCTTCAATACATTTCAACAAAATCAAGATCAATCAAGCCTTTGATTGTTAGTTGACTTGTTTGCAAGACAAAATGAACAATAACATTGGAAAAAGAAAATTTCTAATAAAAAGCTTCCTATCTTAGGGCTTAGAAAGTTGACCCAACTAAGCAGCTAAGGAAAATTCAAACTCAACTTTTAGAAAACAAGTAGGACATAGTAATTATGTTAATAAGAAATGAGGTAGAGGAGTAAATTCAAAAAAGCTTACAAGAACAGTTCGCGACAATATTAAAAGAAGCAATATTATTTTAATTGTTTCAAATAGATATCATATCTACCAATAGAAATCATACATAGCTTCTAACGACACTAACCTAAGAGAAAATGGCAAATCAGACAACAGTTTGAAGCAAAGTGCAAAATATCTGTTTTTCTCAACAAATACGTATAAAGATGTTGTAAGCAATATAAAACAAAGTTGAAACTACCACAGAAAGCACAAAAGAAGGTTTTAGTAGATAGCGCTTAAAATTTTCTCACTATGGGTCTGTTAGACAAAAAATCGACAATAATTTCTGCAAAAATTTTTATCTAAAATTTCAAAAAAGAAATGGCGAAATGAAACCACTAACTTCTGAATTTTTTCAATTTGCTAGCATCGACAAGAACCATAAAGCTTCTGTAAAGCGGGAGAGGGGACGGTAAAAAAGTGATAACCAGATACGGATACATTTCAGAAACGATATAAGCATTATTATCGAAATTTTTGTAAATAATTGAAAACACCGACTGTTAAGTCAAGCCTACGAGAGATTTGCCTCCTTCTGAAAAAGATAACACATGATCCCAATTTCTCAGATTTATGAAAAAAGCTGCACTGTAAGTTTGCTACTCTCAAAACAAATGGCGCCGAAGATAAAGGAAATCACTTTTATCTCATTAACCGATTCATGCAGTTGCAACTGGGAGTCGATTGTTTTTATCGATTAATTTTTAAGCCAATCAGTGGGCAAATCAAAAATTAAAAAAAAAACACACAAAAGATAACACATGATCCCAATTTCTCAGATTTATGAAAAAAGCTGCACTGTAAGTTTGCTACTCTCAAAACAAATGGCGCCGAAGATAAAGGAAATCACTTTTATCTCATTAACCGATTCATGCAGTTGCAACTGGGAGTCGATTGTTTTTATCGATTAATTTTTAAGCCAATCAGTGGGCAAATCAAAAATTAAAAAAACACACAAAATGACAGTAAACAATCCCCAAAATGAACAAAATTTGAACATCTTTGTTTTCTCACGTCCGCGGAATGCTTTAAAGTACTAAAAATACTCGCTTTTTGGTTCCAGAGCTGCTCATTTGTTAATAAAATCTCTTTAAAATGTGATTACAACAAAAAGATTATTATGTTGCAGCATTATTTGAAAAAACAATTACGCGCCACTCAATGGATGTATGAGAACAAAACAATTTCAACTGAAGCTGAAATCAATGTGACGATATTCTGAACAAACCGAAAAAAAATTAAAATGCAACTAATTTCTATAAGTTCATGGTAAATGCTCGGCCAATGTTGCCTGTGGACCATAATCAGTCTGAGTTATATAGCTTGACTTAGTTTTTTGATATTGGATATGATATATTATAATGAAATTGGTTACACTCAAAATAATTTAGCAGGTATTAATGAATTATGGCAGATCTCAAATAATTTTTTCTTCTCGTCCATCATATGAAATTTGCTGAATATGTTTGAAAATTTATCGCATTTTTTTTCAAAAAAGGTTTGTTTTGAGGCTCTAGATAATGACAGCATTGGAATAAAAACATAAATATTATTCTGAGATGCCTAACCGATAGTCGCTAATAACCTGAACTGATCGGAACAAAAACTAATCCTTAAGAAATAAATCAAATTTTTCTCAAAATTGACATGATGCTTGCGAAAGTTGATGCTTTTGAAATTTTTTATGTATCATAATTCTAGGGAGGTATTGTAATGATTGGTCACGCATGCCATCGTAACTTGTTTTAATTAATATTAAAAAACATTTTTGATTAAAGAGTGGTGAAATTTTACGCCCAATTGGCCCGGAGAACTGCCAAAATTTGGTCGAAAATCTTTTCCTAAGAAGCGAAACTCTTGACGTTTCTGTTTGCAGTGTATTTCTAGATGCAGTGAGCTTGACTTTGATATACAGCACATGTGATTCTTGAATGCCTTTGAAAAATTAAGTTTTGTCTGAACAGAAAAAGTGGAAAGGGTTGCTGGCATAACTTTCTCCGTTTTCCTCTCAACAAAATGTGAGAACAAAAATAGACTCAAAATTTGAAAACAGTGACTGAATACAATTGGTCCAGTATCTACCAAAATACCAACAAAGGCAATTTGATAATCAATTGCGACTTGAAACAATTGGTTAAGAATAAAGCAACTATCCCAAAAATATAACTCAAAATGTGTTATTCCTATGCTAAACCATATTAGTGCATTAGATCTTGATGGTTTAAAAATGCGATGAAAAGAAAAAAAACTGTGCACCAGAGGAATGCGCTGGGAGACTCCTCATAGGCACGATAGGTAAAAATGCCAAAAGTAACAAAAATTGAAATAAATGATATAATTGTTATATTTAAAATCAATTTTAGGAAATCAATTTTAGAAAAAGTTAAATCAATCATTTGGCTACGTTGCCGGAGAAAACGTAATAAGGCCTAATAGGGCACTGAAAAAAATTCTGTAATTTGTCTATGGCACCCTATAAGTCTTGGTAAGTTTTCCAAGACTTGTCAAAGGCTGTCACCCTGGGATAGAACTCACCTCGATGTTAGTGTATTTGTTTGACAAATTAAATGCAACTAGACTTATTACAAATTTTTAAAAATGTGAAATCTAAATACCTAACAAAGGAAGCAAATAGAACAACAAATTGTTGAGAACTTTAAATTTTGAAGTCTTGTCAATAAATCAAATAATCAGTCAAATTTCTCAAGATTTTTTGATGTTACCACTTCTATGTCCCTTCGCAAAAATATTGATTTGCCGAAAAGAGTTTGAGAAAAGGAATGATATAAAATAGCTGATACAATTTTCTAACCTTTGTTTACAAGAAGAATTGAAACATTTGTGCATTGAATTTTCCCCTGGAGTACATTGGTTTTTGACCGATTACCCGCAATAACGTACAGGCCTCAAATAATTGTCCCTTAGTCTTAAAAAGTATGAGAGCTGAGCTTCACAGTTAAGAAAATCAACTCAAAATCAGATCAAACAATGAAGTTACAGAAATGCGATAGGAAAGAATATATGACACATTCAATCTTAGTCAAATTCATTAGTTCACTTTTATCAACATTCAAAATTATTAGCTTTTTTTAGTTCGTGATTACCATACATGAAGTGAGACTGAAACTCTGACTACCTCAAAGTAAGCGAAACTGTATTAATGACATTTTAACGACTTTAGCATATTGCATCAGAGTCTTTGCGATTGTTTTGCGAATCAATTTTTTAATTTTTTGCTGATACAGAATTTTCGGCAAAACTTCTATATGGTGGAAAATCTTCCCATGATGTCGGATATACACTGAAAGAATGACTTTGTCGAAAGCTATTTTCATTTTTTGACATCCAGTTCTACAACCAACCGGAGATAAATTTATGACATCTAAAACCACGTGACTGGCAGCATAAGGGGATTATCAAAAACAAAAAACTTCTGTTGAAAACTGTTTTTTGGTTACATTAAACTGAAATACGATGCGTGTTGTAGCAAAATTACTTGTGTGATAAATTATTATTAACATGTTAACATGTTTTGTTTCGGTAGACAATATTATTGATTGTTAAAATTAACATTGACTTGTTGAGAAGAGAGTTAACTATGACATTAGAAAAAATTTGCTTCTGAGGAAAAACGCTCCCAAGTAATAGAAACTTTGTGCAAAACGTGAAGTCAGTTCCTTGTAATTGTTTTAATTTAATGAAGCTGAGCATGGTTTCAGCGTAGGCATTTTTGAAGACATTTCAAAACAAAATCTTTGGTTACTATCATTACTAAGCTGGGATTTTGAAATTGTGGATTCCCACATTAAAAAACTGCTAATGACAACGCACTGGAAGTTTGGGTAGTAAAACATGAAATATAGAACTACAATTCAAGGGACCGTGAATACCTAAACTGAACTTATAGTTGAGTTATTAACAAAAACTCTAACAAAACCAGATTGCTTCAAATTGAAATCATTTGTGTTCTGAGCGATGCAAATTTTTTATCACCAAAGTTGAATAATTAGGTATTGCTGCTGTTAATGTGTCACGTAATGTAACGGTAATCTACTGCGTAGTGGATAAAACAGTTCACAAAATTTAATTGCAAAAACATGACATCCGGACAGACTCGCACTCGCTAAAACTAAAAGGCCGGTGTAAAATTTCTTTATCTTTGATCGGAGAGCAGCCGTTAATTTTAGCCCACCAAGCAGGATTGTGGAAGGCAAAAGGCTGTCCAATCTGATGAAAGTTGTGTGTAAAAAGACACCAATTGTTAAAAATCTGTCGAATCGACATTGTAACAACATTGAAAAGTGAAAATCAATAAGGAAAATGAAGTGCTTAACCTACTTAAAGGCAAAAAGTAAAGCAAAAGTGGACAGCAACCAACCAATTCAAGCATGATCGCCAAGTTGTGCGCTGTACCTGAATATTATTTCAGCACTGATGATTTACAATAAAAGGCCTCAAAATTTAGTTTTAGATGTCAACTAGAAAATAACAGACAATTAAATAATAACCGACTCAAAAATTAGAAATTCTTTACCAGCAACTGATCACATTATAGAATGTGAGCTTTTAAAGCGATTGCAAAGCGAAACAATGTTATCCCAACACAGAAAATTTTGCTGAAGAACATCGAAAACAAGCAAGGGAGTGCAAAGCGGAATTGGTCACTAGTTGGGTTGCCTGTATAAATAAAGGCACGCAACCAAAAGTGAATGCAGAGCAAGGCAACACATTTCATACAGTGAACTCAGGCGAGAGTAAAAAATTACTATCCAACGGTCAACTCAGCTGCTCAAACATTACAAAACGGAAATAGAGCTAGCAGTCAAGATCTGGAAGATTTTTTGTAAAAATCTTGAGCGAAGCAAAAATTTGAGGAACAGATGAAGTAAATCAGTATTGAATTAGAAATAAAGCTGTAACAAGAACATTCAGAGTTTGAACAAAGAAAGCTAGACCTAGAAAAACAAATGATGCTGCCCAAAAAAGCGTCAAATACTGGAAGAAAAGCATGAGCTGGAGCGTAACGTGATTATCGTCCCCAGTCAACAAAAGACAGGGACACTTCGTCCTTCAATTGGACTCCTTCATTCTTCAAAAGACAAATGTCTCTAATAGGGCAAGTACTTTCACCAAATAACTAACGCCACAACGCTCAAAAACTCGCTTCCAAAAACCCCTGACCTGAATAGGCAAAGTCACTAATCACGATATCGAAATTCATGAGCTTGTTCTTCAAGTGTTGAAGAACGGCACGCTTCAGCCAAAGCTGGTTTACGACACAACAGTCTCCATGCAGGTAGCAGCAACCCACAAAACTGAAGTTCAAAATATTCTGTGGGAACCCTCTCAAATGTCCTCAGTTGTCTTGTATTTTCATAACTACAGGTGATCAACAACTAATACCAAACAAAAGAGTTTATGAGCCATCTGCCGACTCTAGTAACGAGCAAGAGAGTTTTGAAGGCTTCGCAGGATCAGCGATGCACAGCTAGAGAGTGTCTGCAAGGCGATTCAAGTGATGAATTACAACTCATCTTTCAGTTATTGTGTGTAACGTTGTGGTCGCGCTAAGAAAGAACAGACACGTTTCAGATCTGCAAACAAGATCGACACTGTTTATCGCAGTAGATAAGGTGACTCAAATTCTCAAAGACTAGTGTTCTTTCCTCTATGATGATAAGGATGAAGACTGCTTGATCTACTTATGTGTGGAAATTGGCTGTCTATAATGTTCTTTGTGCACGAATGGTTTTCAGCTTTATGAAAGCTCAACCAAAACCTGTATCTTTCAATCTGAATTTTTTTGCATACCGAGCAAAAAAAAATTTTCGAACGTTGTTCAAAGCTAAACGAATAGTTATTGGAACCAATTGCGTATCCAGTAATGCAACGGTAATCTACAGTGTAGCGGATAATACAGTTCACAAGTTTAACTGCAAAAACGTAATATAGGGACAGATTTGAAACCAATGAAACCACATGTAATCGTTTTTTTGTCCATTTATCATACATCCATTAACCAAAAGAGTCTTTTTTGTTCTTTTAGATCAATTCTCCCACATTTCGGCCAACCTGAACACTTATGCACAAAAAAACGCTTTTAGGGGTCAACGCTTTTATAACAAAATCTAAAATTCTTCTCAAGGGGCGCAGAAAATAAAGCTATATAGATTAGCCATTATTGGTTATAAAAGTGACTTCTAAAATCTCCACTCAAAGTGGGGATTTAATTTTTTGCTTACAGTAGAATTAATATAACAGTCTTACTGCAGAGGATAAACCTTATAAGCTCTAACTAAACCGTCAAGTTAGGAAAAATTTTGACAGTTTTAATTGATTACTGCTTATTGCTTATTTTATAAAATTTACACAGAAGCTGATTTTATCGCCCGTTATTTATCGAAATTAATAATATTTTCTTCGAACATTGAGGTTATTAAATATATTTTATGCAGTAAAAACCATCCTAAACTAAGTAGCATAAACTAAATCAATCACCCGAATATTAATAATAAATATAAACTTGATATACTTAAACATCGTTCCGACCAAAAGAAAAAAGTCGGCTCGTCAAATTTTTCAAAGGATACTTAAATAGCGCTTCAATTTAGAATAGGAATACATTATTACTTCATAATGTCATATGTTTGAAAGTACCGTCTTTGTTTGTATGGTGTCCCGCTTTTTCACCCCTATTTGATTAACCCCCTATCCTTTGACTCGATCGTTTCACCCTTTCATCATTTCACACTCTCCCCTACCCCTCCAACCATTTCAAGTCTTCTTTGTATTATCCTGCTCCCAATTTTGTAACCAATATCGCTAAGGCATTAATCTATATCCCTCTGCCCGGGCCGAGATGTCGACGCTAAAAAACGCAAATTTATGTAAGATTGGCGTTGAATGCGTTGAACTTATGTAAGATCAACGCTTTATGGTTGATCTTACAAATATTCAACGTCTATCTTACATAGTTTCCGTTGTAAGATACGTGTAGATCTCACATATTTTGCCTTGAATTTAGCGTAGATCTTGCATTTTTTGCATTGAATGTAGCGTAGATCTTAACAATTTTGTGTTGAACTTAGCGCAGATCTTACATAAGGTTTGCGCTAAGTTCAACGCAAACTATGTAAGGTCTACGCTAATTTAACGAAAATTTATGTAAGATGTACGCTTAGAAATGCCCTACTTTTTTTCGACTTTTTCCTTTTATTTTGCAGTTTCTTTTTATCTGAATCAAATTTAGTTGATTGTGTTGCCAACTCAGAATCCTGCCAGCCAGCAGCTGAGACATCAGATTGCCAACTCCTTGACCGGATGAATTTAAATGCGCAATTTTCAAATACAGAAATTCTTTCTGAAGCAGACTCTATACATACTGGGGATCTCACACACCAAGTTTGATTAGATTTGAATAACTCTCGGAACCTATAGAGATTACCTTTTTTTAGAATTCGTTATTCGCAAAATTTGCAAATTTCTGTATGGAAAACTAATTTTTTCCTAGGCAGGCTATACCAAAAACTCTTGGGATTTCAGACTTCCAATACAATGGAAATCTCTAACTATGCGTCTCAATTGATTTGCATAATTTCCTCATTCGATAAAATGCCTGTTTTTGAAACAATTTATTCAAATAAGTTTCCGTATGGAAGCCTAACTTTTCTTCCGATGCAAAGTTATGATGCAAGATCAACTGTAAATTCAACACAAATTATGTAAGATCTACACTTACAATTATTAAATTACGTAAGGTCCACGCTATATTCAGCGTACAATATGTAGGATCTACACATATGTAATATATATATATATATATATATATATATATATATATATAAATTTATATATATATATATATATATATATATATATATATATATATATATCACCCGAGCCCTTTTGAAGCACGTTTAAGAAATTTAACTAGAAATGGTCTGAATAATTTAGAAACTTTACTAGATATATTTTGTTGTTTATTTAACTTCTGCTACGAATGAAAATTTGGAACGCATATTTTGTTCGAGGTTTGTTTCTCTCTATTTTAATTTTTAGACAAATTTCATGACTTAATTAGAGTAACTACTGCTTAAAACTAACAAAGAAATTTGTTGGAGGATTTTTAAAAGTCCGTTTACCCAATAAATAGCTAGCAAACATCCGTTAACGCAACAATTGTTCGGAAAACATATTCTTCAAACGGACCCAGAATCAAGTGTTGGAAAATCATTTAGTTGATTTGATCAAATTAGTTCGAAGCTCTTCAACTAACGAGCATCAAAATTGTCTACTATTTCTCACCAGCATTATGCCAAAAAAGCCTTTTTGCGTCTCAACACTTCTCTTTTTCTTGTAAACTAAGATAAACTGAGATCTACAGCCAGTCCGTCATTTTGCCAATTTTTAAAAAAAGAAATTATATTTCAAAATTTTTTCAGACAAAGAAAGCGTTATATGACTTAACTTTTCCATTTTTTTTTTCAATTAAGAAAACAAAACACAGGCGGACAAAGTACCAAATTGAACTAATCACAATTTAATTATAGGATTCATAAATATTTAAATAAGTTTTAATTTTTGCTTCAGATGTACCACATTCAAACGCTCAGAATTAGTGACATATGTATAAAACAATATATAGATAAATCAAATCAATAAAATTGATAGTTACTTATTAGCTTTCAGACACTCCATCAAAAGTCAATAACTTTTTCCTCTTAGTTTGAGAACCATTTGAACACTACGTGACCAATGTCCGAAAAAAGGAATATACATACACAATTTTGCCGCGCTTCTTCGGAATTTGAGACTAGAGTTGTAAGCGTGTGTGGAAGTGAGCGACACTAGGCTAATATAGTTCAAATTTGTTAACCCGTTTTCAAAAAACACTGTGGAAGTGTCTAATATTTATTTATTTATTGTTTATTTTATTTATTAATTGTTTATTTATTTAAATATTACAAAGAAAATTCAGGAAAAAAAATTTGAGGCTAATTACATGCACAAAATGATTTTGTTTTTACAAAAACGTAAATATTAGTAAAAATTTTTGGACTGGGGGATACACTTTTGGGGGAGATACACTGATCTTTCCCACATCTTTCTAAAAAATTGTCGCATCGTTGGAAGATTTTTCAATTGTTGTTTTCATCTTTTGCATATCTGTTAACAATATCATCAGTTTATTTTCTCGCTGCGTCTTTTCCCATAAAATTCAATAATAGAACTTCAACTTTTTTATTTTTTTGATTTCACGCTCGCGTTTATAATGTAAATTTTGATTGCATATTTTTTATTGATCATCAGATTTTGATGATCTCTGAGAACCTAACAGAAATCATTCTCGAAAATAATATCTTATTTGATTCAAATCCAAGAACTTAGCGGCTTACAACTTTGTACGCACCTTTTCCAGGCGCCGTCTATTTTTCACAAGATAAGGTGCTGTGTAGACGTACATATAATTTGTTAATGAGGATCAAAACTGACAGTGGAGGGTCCGAAACTCAGTCAATAGATCTAAAATTCTCTTCAAAGTAGCAACAATGGTTTAGGTCACCAAGTTCAATTTCGCAATCCGAGATTTGATTGCGAAATTGAAGGACTCCGTGAGAGACTTTAATTACTTGTTTACTTGTTTATAGTTGAAATTCTCTTTAGCTGAGATACCATAAATTGTTCTGGGGTTTGTTGTTTTTTTTAAAAAAAACATAATATAACCCCTTTTCCTCGTTTTCCTGCCCAGTTTTGATGATTTCCAAGAAGCAAAGATTCAGAAATACAGCCCAGAAGAAACCAAAAATAAACACAGAGTTAGGTCTCATCCTGGTCAAAGTGATTTCAAAAAATGGAACTTTCTACTATGATTGTCAGTCTGAACAGGTTAATAAATGGCATGATCATAATCGGTGCATAGTAAACTCATAGCCTGAAAAGTAATATGACTCAGTGCTGTTTTACTATATTACTCTGACCAGGAATACAAATGCAGTGATGAAGTTCATAAAGTTCATTTGAAGTTCATCTGTTCATGTATCTGCGGTATAATTATTATATATGGTCCATTTCGGCGAATAATTTCAGCAAAACACCAGACAATTCTGATCTTAGCTGAAGAAAAACTCCTGCGAACCCAAATTTTTTATGAAATTCGATTCCAGACGTCAGTTTTTTTTTCAATTAAGAAAACAAAACACAGGCGGACAAAGTACCAAATTGAACTAATCACAATTTAATTATAGGATTCATAAATATTTAAATAAGTTTTAATTTTTGCTTCAGATGTTCCACATTCAAACGCTCAGAATTAGTGACATATGTATAAAACAATATATAGATAAATCAAATCAATAAAATTGATAGTTACTTATTAGCTTTCAGACACTCCATCAAAAGTCAATAACTTTTTCCTCTTAGTTTGAGAACCATTTGAACACTACGTGACCAATGTCCGAAAAAAGGAATATACATACACAATTTTGCCGCGCTTCTTCGGAATTTGAGACTAGAGTTGTAAGCGTGTGTGGAAGTGAGCGAAACTAGGCTAATTTAGTTCAAATTTGTTAACCCGTTTTCAAAAAACACTGTGGAAGTGTCTAATATTTATTTATTTATTGTTTATTTTATTTATTAATTGTTTATTTATTTAAATATTACAAAGAAAATTCAGGAAAAAAAATTGAGGCTAATTACATGCACAAAATGATTTTGTTTTTACAAAAACGTAAATATTAGTAAAAATTTTTGGACTGGGGGATACACTTTTGGGGGAGATACACTGATCTTTCCCACATCTTTCTAAAAAATTGTCGCATCGTTGGAAGATTTTTCAATTGTTGTTTTCATCTTTTGCATATCTGTTAACAATATCATCAGTTTATTTTCCCGCTGCGTCTTTTCCCATAAAATTCAATAATAGAACTTCAACTTTTTTATTTTTTTGATTTCACGCTCGCGTTTATAATGTAAACTTTGATTGCATATTTTTTATTGATCATCAGATTTTGATGATCTCTGAGAACCTAACAGAAATCATTCTCGAAAATAATATCTTATTTGATTCAAATCCAAGAACTTAGCGGCTTACAACTTTGTACGCACCTTTTCCAGGCGCCGTCTATTTTTCACAAGATAAGGTGCTGTGTAGACGTACATATAATTTGTTAATGAGGATCAAAACTGACAGTGGAGGGTCCGAAACTCAGTCAATAGATTAAAATTCTCTTCAAAGTAGCAACAATGGTTTAGGTCACCAAGTTCAATTTCGCAATCCGAGATTTGATTGCGAAATTGAAGGACTCCGTGAGAGACTTTAATTACTTGTTTACTTGTTTATAGTTGAAATTCTCTTTAGCTGAGATACCATAAATTGTTCTGGGGTTTGTTGTTTTTTTTAAAAAAAACATAATATAACCCCTTTCCCTCGTTTTCCTGCCCAGTTTTGATGATTTCCAAGAAGCATAGATTCAGAAATAAAGCCCAGAAGAAACCAAAAATGAACACAGAGTTAGGTCTCATCCTGGTCAAAGTTATTTCAAAAAATGGAACTTTCTACTATGATTGTCAGTCTGAACAGGTTAATAAATGGCATGATCATAATCGGTGCATAGTAAATTCATAGTCTGCGAAGTACTATGATTCAGTGCTGTTTTACTGTTTTAATCTGATCAGGAATACAAATGCAGTGATGAAGTCCATAAAGTTCATTTGAAGTTCATCTGTTCATGTATCTGCGGTATAATTATTATATATAGTCCATTTCGGCGAATAATTTCAGCAAAACACCAGACAATTCTGATCTTAGGTGAAGAAAAACTCCTGCGAACCCAAATTTTTTATGAAATTCGGTGCCAGACGTCAATAAATAGTCGTAAAACAAGTCTGTTATAGAATCAAAAGTAATATTAAACTCCCCGCAGAGTACAAATATCAATCTCTTGTCTTTCAATTTTCATCAAGTTCAATTTCGCAATCCGAGATTTGATTGCGAAATTGAAGGACTCCGTGAGAGCTGATAATTATAAGAACAATTCTCACTGGGTATAATTACTTGTTAACAGTTTGAAAATCCCTTTAGCTGAGATACCATAAATTGATCTGGGGTCTGTTGTTTTTTTAAAAAAAAACATAATATACCCCTTTTCCTCGTTTTCCTGCCCAGTTTTGATGATTTCCAAGAAGCATGGATTCAGAAATAAAGCCCATAAGAAACCAAAAATAAACACAGAGTTAGGTCTCATCCTGGTCAAAGTGATTTCAAAAAATGGAATTTTCTACTATGATTGTCAGTCTGAACAGGTTAATAAATGGCATGATCATAATCGGTGCATAGTAAATTCATAGTCTGCGAAGTACTATGATTCAGTGCTGTTTTACTGTTTTAATCTGATCAGGAATACAAATGCAGTGATGAAGTCCATAAAGTTCATTTGAAGTTCATCTGTTCATGTACCTGCGGTATAATTATTATATATAGTCCATTTCGGCGAATAATTTCAGCAAAACACCAGACAATTCTGATCTTAGGTGAAGAAAAACTCCTGCGAACCCAAATTTTTTATGAAATTCGGTGCCAGACGTCAATAAATAGTCGTAAAACAAGTCTGTTATAGAATCAAAAATAATATTAAACTCCCCGCAGAGTACAAATATCAATCTCTTGTCTTTCAATTTTCACAAGAAATTTTATTATAACTTGGCGCTGTTTGACTTTTTTGTAAACAGTTACCCTATCTTTTGACATTAAATTTTCAAAAAAAACTGTAGAAATTATTGTTTTTTTTTGTTGACAAAGTACCGAATTTTTATTTCTAGGAAAGCAGTAGAACCAAAATTAATTTTTGAACTAAATCTGTTTCTGCGCAAAATAGTTCTCTTACAAAAATATTTAAACAGTCTGAATAATAAAATAGCAAAAAATATCCTTTTTGTAATGCATACAATACAACAGACTTTATAATTGACTTAGCACTTTCAAAAGGGAAAAATTTTGCATTTTATTTCTATTCATAACGCATGAAGTCTTTTATGAAGGACTGAAAAGGGGTATAGGCAACATTTTGCATCGCTCAAAAACTCGCCAATTTTCTTGGGATTTTTTTCCTTTAGCTAAAATTTTGCTCATATTCAGCTTTCTTCGGCTACGTTTTGAGCAATTTTCTCACTTCACCAAAAAAATAATTGTATTATCTAATAAATGGAATTCCGATTCTAAATAAATTGTCGCCCGTATTTCTGGGTGCGGCTTATGGCGTTTATGGCGATAAACTGTGCGGGCTTCTAATTTACCCAATGACGCAAATTCAGTTCTTTATTTCACATTTGTGTCGTTATTTCACAAATTGGTAATTAGATAGTTTATCAGCTTGTTTGGTTTCGATCGGGGCAACTTACTGACAAGAATTCTTGAAAGCAAGGCTTCGGCGATATTTTGGGCAATCAAGGTGAATGTTACCCGATTATCGTAAATAGCTAATTTGGGGTCCCAATTTTTCATTATTCAGTTCGAGCTCTAATGAGCTTTCTCGATTATACCGCCGGCCGCCATTAAAATTTTATATCGTATTTCTTTAACGTACTTCTTTAATTACCAAAACAAGATGTACTTTTTATGCTCTCGAAACTGAATTTTGATTTCTGTTAGGGTTTATATGTCCTAGTCGAACTTTGATGGTTATCTCGTAACCTTCTGCAAGTTTCTTGTATAGTACAGTTATCTTGAAAGATCTTAAGAAAGACGGTTATTCTGCAAGACTTTTGCAAGACCCCGAAACGATTAGCACGTAAAACTCTTACAAGAGTCTGCAAGATAACCCCATCCACAGAACTCAAGAGGCCTTTTAATTTATTATTCAAAGCATACCCTAGTCGAGAACAAAAGTTAATCTTGCAAGATCTTGCCAGAATCTTGCAAAAAAAAGTTAATCTTGCAAGATCTTGCCAGAATCTTGCAAAAAAAAAATTAATCTTGCAAGATCTTGCAAGACGGAGTTAATCTTGCAAGATCTTGCAAGATAAAGTTAATCTTGCAAGAATCCTGCAAGAATCTTGCAAGATTAACTTTTTTTTGCCTTAAAAAAGTTCCCGGTTTCAAATTCCGAAAAGAAAAAATAAATTCAACTGAAAGAGAACACATCGTTGGTACGCTTTTGAATCAGAAACCGCGATTATTTTTTACTTGTGTTTTGATGAATTACGCTGAAGTTTTGGCATATCCAGAGTTTTTTTGGGCTACTGATTGCAAAATTCTGACAGTGTTTGTTTTATTGTCAGTTTTGATTTATTATATTGCCTTTTGCGAGAAAAAAACGACTTGATAATTTCCGTGATTTATAGTAAAACGTACTTTGTTTTATAATTAAAATTGAGGGAGTTTATTTAGTCCAAGGTTCTTTTCATTAATAAACAAGGTAAAAAGATCAAATTAATTGGCATAAAAAAAATGTACGTAAAAAGTTTTAGCGCTGGTTGAGTATGGATCAAACGCATTTTATCCTGTTTATACCTAAAGTTTGTGTTTGTCTGTAACATAATTGCTCATGTTCCTAATGAATTGACTCTAAGACAAACATTATTAATTTTTTGGGAAACGTAAAAATTCAAATGTTAATTTCCAGCAGTTCCAACGAAATCATCACAGTTAAAGTTGAAAAAGATTTTACATGTTCTGCTTAACAGAAACTGTTTCTTGTAATTTTTGCCCTTAAAAATTTTCTTTCAGTCCTCCTTTGTGATGCAATAAAGTGAACAATCAATTGAAGGAGATATAAGACAAGGAGGCTCATTAATGTGCGTTTGCACATCAAATTCCGACCCGAGCTGATCTACATTTTGATTTAATTGTCAACCAAATGAAGAGATAACAAAAAAATAGAAAATTGAGTTTTAAAAACCGTTTCACAACCGAACTACTCACTGAATTACATAATGCCATGCCTCAGTACAGCGCTCAAAGGATCTGCCAGTAAAACGACTTCGAGAATAAAACAAACAAAATCAGCAAAACTAAAAAATTAACGGCAATAACTCAATATCTAAATGTAAAAGCACATAGTATACGGCGTCAAAATGCAATCAAACGAAACCTCAACTTCACAAATTTTTTAAGTGTTCAGTTTACAGCAGGTACTTGGAACTTTTCTTTAATGAGATTAAGTAACAAATGAAAAGGAAAAATAATGAGGCGAAATTCAGAAATCTGTCAAAATATTTTAAACCAAAAGTTTACAAACGTCTTAAAAATCATCAGCTCTTAACAAAAAATTTCTGAATTAATTTGCAAACAAGTTAATTCAAAACAAATGGGATCTGTTTTGGTTAGACAAAACCATAGAAACGGACTAAAGATGCAGAAAAGCTCAAGAAATTACAAATAATCTTCAAACTATTGATGCCATTAAAATCATTAGCTATTATCCAAATTTTGTTTTTTTTGTTTCAATTGA
Organism: Convolutriloba macropyga; assembly: GCF_964194025.1. Lineage (NCBI taxonomy): Eukaryota > Metazoa > Xenacoelomorpha > Acoela > Convolutidae > Convolutriloba > Convolutriloba macropyga. The sequence continues at coordinate 71,115,888 of NC_134472.1, read as the reverse complement.
TATCTATGATATCTATACTGAACGATTAAGTAATTTCACATGGGCCTCATTTAGTTTGAAAATAATTGGGCTCTGTTATTACGCGAATATGGTAAAAGAAGAGAAAAAAACACAAATATTGACCACTCACAAAACATTTATGAGAACGCATATTGTCCTACAAACAAAACATCATTTGCGACTTATTATTAATAGATAGTTTGCTATTTGAATTACAAGGAGTTGGATGGGTCCTCACAATGATGAGATTGAATTACAAAATGACAAAAAGAACATAAAAAAATACAAAAAGCTATACAAATAACAAAAAACGAAAAAAAAATTAAGACGAATGATATCAAAAGTTTTAAGACTATTCGCCCTAAACTGACACCATAATATTATTCATTCAATCTTCATCTTGAAGCTTACGAGACCTCTCAGTATTTTACGACTACCAAAAGAATAAAAAACAGCGAAAACAGCAATTTCTAAAACAAAAATGAGACAAAAGTATCGAAGCCACTGAGATTGAGCTTTTCAGTAAACGTTTCAATTTTCAGTTATGTTTTTAACAACAATACGGTTCTTCTTTCTTTTACTATAACACTTCAAAAATCAACAAATATGAACAATTTTTTTTATAACAACGAAATATTTGAGAAAACCCATTGTATCAAGGACATTAAAATCATTAGTCTTCAACGGAAATCAATGAATACGCTACGTTATGCCTCGATGGAAAAATGCTGTTTTTTGACCAGTCATCTTTCAGACATCAGAATATGTCTTCTGACTATGAAAACAATAACAAAAACAGTTAAAAACCATAAGAAGAACCCCAAAAACTCATTAGAAAAGTGCGAGAAGAAAGTGTCAAAGCCATTTAATACACCAGGTCTTCTATAGAAAATTTATCCATTTTTTTCATCTTCTTCGCTGAGCCAGTGGGAACTATCAGTAACAAAATGATCATAAATTCCAAAAGGGATCAAAATTATGAAAAAAAATTCAAAAAATTTTTAAAAAAATATATGAAAACTCATCGCATCGAAGTCATAAAACCAATAAATGATTGTAAAACAGCTATCAAAATTGATTTATTTGCAATAGAAGTAATGAGGGTTTTATTTTTACTGCTCGCAAAAATAAGTTTAAGATCGGCTAGCAATCAGAATTAATTTTCGAAAAATTATTTTTAAAGTCTTAACTGCCATTAGCTGTCCACTCAAAGCACTAGATAGATTCACTTAATGCTCATTAGCAAGACTATTTCACTTTTAGTAAACGTGTTCATGACATAGGACTTCAAAAACTCAGTAAATTCTCAAAAAAACACAAAATTTCATAAAAAAATACGAACACACAGAGTCGAAGCAAAAAAATACGGACTAGCTAATTTTCTGTTTATTGGGCATCAATGGACTGTAAATGAGGTTTGTCTTTAACGGAACCTCGATTTGAAAGGTGACTATTCCCACAATGACTTGAAAAGCAAAAAAAGTACAAAAAATTTTTCTAAAAATCAGCTCTCAAATAGATTTCTAATTTTTTGATGACAAATTTCCCTATGAGAACAGAACTAGACTTTTTAGTCGCTCATATCTATTAGGAACACCAAATTGATGCCTTTTGTAGCGTGAAAGGTAAATTTGAAATAAAATTTTAATAGGAAAAATGTTAATTGAAACAAAAATTAAGCTAAAGTTGAACAAAAATGAATTAAATATCCCGTGTTCACATGAGTCCTTAAACCTCGATAACTCTTCGAAAAAAAAACGAAATTCAAAGAAATATTTTTATTTATGAATTCTACGCTGGACGAGCTTTTTAATGATTCCACTCATATTTCTCTTCGATAAATATACCGATCGGCCAAAATTGCCTGAACAAAGAAAAACCCATCTGAGTATATAGTTCTTCCCCCCAAGTGGGATCGGAACACAAAAGTGGTACTTTTAATTGATGAATTGATGATTATCAACATCTTTTTCGGAAAGTTTTTTTTAATTTTCCAGAAAAACATTTCAGTGGCAGATTTAATTTGTTTAGACAACCTTTAAAAGTTATATTATAAGTCTTCAAAGATTTTAGCAATGGCGGTTTTTCTGCAAATTCTTTGATGTTGACGATTACCATGTACTTCTCTTGTACCTGTCTTCCGAGATAACTATTTTTTCACCTCAATCAATCACAAACAGTAGCCGCTTATAATGCAGTGAAAGAGAAGAGCCCGTACTTTGAAAACCCTAATTTTTGCAAGTCTTTGGCAATGCAGATAGTTATTTTTCAAGATTATTGAAATATGATTTGTATTTATTGTACCAAGTCAACCAAGAAAATCTATGCAAAGTTCCTGAAATTTCTATTCTTGAAAATTCTTGTAACACAGCTGCAACATATCATCTGCTATTGCGTAAAACAACATCTGAGTGTCTAGTCAAAAAAATTATGAAAAAAAAATTGTTTCTAAAACAAGGAGGCTCGCTAATGTGCGTTGGCACATGATGTTCGACCCGAGCTCATCTACATTTTTGACTTAATTGTCATTCAAATGAAGAGATAAGCAAAAAAAAAGTTTGCGTTCAAAAATCTTTACATACTCCTAATTGAATTACATTACGCCATGCCTCACTACAGCGCTCACAAGATCTGCCATTAAAAAAGTGTCAGAAAAAAAATAAACAACGAAATTAGCAAAAACTAAAACTTCACAGCAAAATCTCAATAATTAAATTCAAAGGCACCTAGTAACAACGTCGAAATGCAATCAGATAACCCTTTAGCAACACAAACTTACTTTTTCTTAACTACACGGCAGATGGGAATTTTCCTTAAAATAACTAGGTAAAAAATCGACAAAACAGAAATAATGAGGCAAAAATACAAAATCAGTAAATATCTTGAAAAACGTTTCATAACTTCAAACGTCTCAAAAGCCCTTAGCCTTCAACGAGAAAACTCTTGATATATTTAATTAAAACTAATTACAAAAAGACCTGTATTTGCTCAGACTACGCCATAGAAACGAACTAAAGTTGAAGAAAAACTCAAAAAAAAAACAAATTGCAAAAACACAAAGTATTGAAGCCATTAAAATCATTAGCTTTTATCTGAATATGGTTTCCCTTATTTCATTTGCTATTTTTTACTAAATCAGCTAAAATTACACCGAACAATTTAAAAAAGTTCGTTCGATACTTATTGAATATCTTCGGAGCTTTTACTATGTGAATAATCAGAAAAAAGAACACAAAAATTCAGCACTCAAAAGTTTTTTTATGAAAACGGATATTGTCCACCAAACAAAAGATCATTTAAGATCTAATATCAATAGACTTGTTAATTTTTGAATTACATGGAATTGAATTTGACTTCTCAGTGGTGAGACTAAGTTGCAGTTGACGAAAAGAACAACAAAAACTGGAAGATTTGAAAAGATTTTGAAAACTAATAATATTGAAAGCTTTTATGTTTTATGTTGTAAACTGATTGCAACGAGAAACATCATTCAATCAATCCTCAAGTATATGCTTATGAGACCTCTCAGAATTTTATGACAGCAAGAATTTTTTTTTAAAAAAAATCAAAAACTGAATTTTTCAGATAACTTTCTAATTTGGATTATTGTTAACAGCAATGTGATGCGTCTTTTGTTTCTAAAAGTACGGCTTTGAAAAATTAAAAAATTTGAACAAGTTTGTGAAAACCACGGAATTTCTGAAGAAAAACAAATAATGTCAACGCCATTAAACTCAATAGTTTTCAGGAAGTCAGTAAATAAGCTAGATTATGCCTCGATGGGAAAACAATGTTGATTTTGTTCATGAATTGTAAATAAGATTTCACAATAAGTCCTATGGTAATGAAAACAACAACAACAAATACAGGCAAAAACCAAAAGTTCAACAGAAAATTGCGCGAAAAAAGCTACGAAGCCAATTAAACCAGAAGAATTTCTCTGAAAACCTCCCCTGCGATTGAACAACCAACAAAAAAATTGAGTTTATCAGTTTTAAGACAATGTTTAAGGAATTCAAAAAGAAGCAAAATATTGAAAAAAATATCCAAAAATTTTAAAAAAATTTTGAAAACTAGTGGCATCGAAGTCATAAAACCAATAGTTACAAGAAAATTTCCCAATCCACGCCAATTGGGTTGCAGTAGAAAGGGTGGAGATCCTGTGATTACTGCAAATGATTTAGAGTTCAAAAAGAAATAAGTTTGAGATCGGTTAATTTCAAAAAAAAATTTCAAAAAATTACTTCTAATGTTTTAACAGCCATTAGCCGTCTACTCAAAGCACCATATAATTAATGCACTTCACCAAAACTATTGCACTTTTAGTTAACGTGTCTTTGCCAATGGACTGCAAAAATTAGTAAAATCTCAAAAATAAATCAAATTTTATTGAAAATTGCGAAAACTCAGAGTAGAAGACAAGAACGACTCATAGAAAACGGATTTTTTTTGTTCATTGGGCATCATTTGACTGTAGGTGAGGTTTGTCATCAACGGATTCTCGTTATGAAAAGTGGCTTTTCTGAAAGTGACCTTAAAAAACAAAAAAATTCGAATTTTTTATAAAAAAAACTCCTCTCAAAAGAATTAGAGTTTTTTATCGTAAACTTACACCTGAGACAAAAACTGCCATTTTTTCGCCTATCGTCTATTAGGAATGCAAAATTACTTCCATTAGTGGCATGAATTGCAATCTTGAATTAATAGTTTTACAGAAAAATCGTAACTTGAACAAAAAATATGCCAAAAGTGAACAAAATCTTGCCAAATGTTCTGTGTTCACACAAGAATTTAAACCTCAACAACTCCTCGAAAAAAACGAGATTCACAAAAATCTTATTAATTTCGAACTCTACGCTGGACGAGCTTCTAAATGATACCACTCACATTTCTCTACGATCAATATATCGATCGGCTAAAATTGTCTGAAAAACCGAATTGAGAACCGCCAAAAAAAAACCCAATTGAGTATATAGTTCCCCCCCCCAAGTAGGGTCGTACCTATTTTTGATCGGTTAATTGGAGCATCTTGGTGGAAAATTTGGCGTCTTAGAGGAAATGTAAGGAAGAACGATCAAAAACGATCCTTTCCTAATAACAAAGCCTAAAAAAACGACCACATCCAAAAAACACCAACCAAAAAGGTCCCACTTCTGCAAAAATTGGACTGTTTTTGACCCGTTTCGTCAATTGGGCTGGCAGTTTAAGCGTTATTTGTTTCACCACAAGAATAACGCCAGACAACATTTCTTTTTTATGAAAACTTCTTCATTAAAAATCTTTTTTTTCGTAAAACTTTAATCTAAACAGAGAGAGCGATAAAGCTTTTTTAGTTCTCTGAATCGATCAAAAGTAAGTATATGATAGAAAAAAGATGATTACTGAAAATGCATAGCTTTTTTCCTTCGTGAAATATGTTCTTCCGATTATGAGACCGAGTAAACTTCAAAAACATATACCCAAAACTTGACCAAAACTCGAAAATCTAGCTGAATAGAAAAATGGAGGATTTTGAAAACAATAGAGTTTAATGATGTTACATAGAAAAAACACCTCTACAACATTTTACACGGCTAACTGTATTTTTTGAAAAAATTTCAAGGCTATTTAATATATGGTAGATAGAACTGCATGAATTCATGTGAACATATTATTATTGCATGTGAACAGAATTATGGCTGCAATTATTGTACCTTCTGAAGACTTTTAAAGCACTCTTATATTGGAAATTTAGGTAATAAAAAAATTTGTTCCAGCTAGCTAAGCTCGCCGAACAACTTCACAAGGAGCTCATAAAAGAATATTGACGCTTCGTTTCCATAAATTAAATAAGAAAAGTTGAATCAAGTGCGTGTGTAGCCTTTGGAGGTCATATTTATTATCGATTTACCTTATTTTGTACTGATATATAGCTCTGTGTTGACTATGATTTATCGATAGAGCTATTTATGACCTTCGTTATACTTTTTATATACTTCCAACTTCAGATAGCAATTTTAGGGTTTTATCGAATTCACTAGCCGATTTTTTATTACTCTCATTCGAGTGAATCTGATCAACAGTTTCATCCCATTTAGGTGTTTCATTTTACAGCGAAACAAAGAGGCTCGGTAATGCGCGTTCGTACATAAATGTCCGACCCGACCCGCTCAGCATATTTTTGGCATAATTGTCTATCAAATTAGGAACCGATAAAACAACCCAAAAATTATAGGATGTTCGAAAAAATTGGTGTATGGACCTCCAACGCAATTAATCTGGTAGAATAAAAAAACGCCGCATTTGTTTGATGCGTTCTGTCATTATTAAGAAACCAAGGCAAGACGAAATACAAAATCAAAAAACAACAACAAACATTAAATACATAAAAAACTTTATGTCCATTAAAAAAAACTTAATAACAAAGTCAAGATAGCGTCAGATAAAACTGAAACTAAAGAAAAAACCCCGTATTTATTTGAAAAGATATGGGACCAGTCCATAGTAAGGCTTGGTAACAATTAGACAGAAGAACAGAATCAGCAAATTTAAAAAAAAATTCACTTAAATTTTTTAAAAACAATTAAATTCAAAATAAAAAATGCGCAAAAAAGATGTCGACGCCGTAAGACATAGTTCGATTGCGCCTTCATCGATATACTTAAAAATGTGGTATGTGACCTCTCATTAATGAGTCTAGGTAATAAAGTAGACAAAAAAAAAGAAAAAGTGGAAAAATTAAGAAATGCTTTTGTATTTTTCGAAAACAGTTATTTTCAAAGTCATGAAAGCCATTAGCTATAAAATGAAATAATTAAACAGGTACGTTTGATTGTCCAAAGCAACCCTTTTACAACTTATTTTTTCAGCATATGTCTTACGTCTATAAAAAGAACGTCAAAGAAAGACAAAAATTAAAAATGAGTCCACTTTTTTTGCGAAGCCAGTAAATTCATATCGAGTTCTTTAAAAACATTAGATTCTGTAAACTTACACCTTCCCTTGATAACAAAAATGTCATATGTGACCTGTATTTAACAAGACTAGGTAACAAATAGATAAAAAAAAAGTACAAAAATGCGAAGTTGGAAGATTGTTTTTTATTTTTAAAACAGTTGTTTTCAAAGTCATGAAAGCCATCAGCTATCATTTCAATCCAAATATAGGCTCCATTATCCGTCCTTAAAAAAAACAAACGAGACCTGCCATTATCCAGGAAAGTTCATGCGACTAAAAAGACAAAGTGAAATTGATAGTTAAAGAGAAAATGAAAAAAAATTCGAAAAAAAGGTGTGTCGAAGCCATGGAGACAATAATATATGGCTCTGAAGACTTCTATATGTTCGACTGTTCCTTATTTCGAACCTCAAAAAAGCTATATGTCAACTGTCGTGAAGGAGATAATGGGATGAAACGACAACAAATTTGTAAAATTGGCTTATGCATAAAAATTGAAAAAAAATGTGAAATCTAGTAATATCAAAGCCGGAAAACCATAACTTAACGCGTAAAACTGCAAATAAGACAAAACTTTTATTCAGTAGAAGGAAGAGCTGGAAAAGGCTTTCTTCCTTTGCTGACCCTAAGCTACAAATTGACTAAATAAAGAAAAAATAGTCGCAAAGTTCAAAAAGCCACTGTTTATTTAAAAATCAAACATTTTTAAAAGTCAAAACGACCAAAATTGTTCGTGTGAAGAAACTAGATACGAAAATTTGGAACTGATAAGCTATTTGGACCTATTAACAATGAGCCTTGATTTGAATTGTTCTGTTCTTTATTTTACAAAGAAAAGATCGAATTTTTTCTTTAAATTATAAAGACCGAATGCCTACAATCCAAATTATTTTTGGAATGTAACAGTGCAAGATTATGACAAAACCAGCCTATCTTTTACTGTTGGTCCATTAAGACCACACAAAAGTTTCAAATGATATAGATCTAGATAATTTGTTAGTTAGAAGATGCTTAAATGCATGCTTAAAGGATGCTTAAATGAATGCTGCCTTTTCGATAATCATAGAGTAAAGTTAGCAAAAAACGGTAAAATTTTAAGTCCAGACAATTCTCAACGAATTTGGAGTTATCACTAGCTCCCATTATAGTCTAAGAAGATTGTGTTGGTTGTTTTTGGGTGTGTAATTCAGGTAAATTTAATCTAAGTGGAATAAATTAGCATATTTAGGGCAATTTTTTATGAAAAAGGCTGAATTTTAAAATATTTAGCCAAAAAATTTGGCCAAAAAATTATATCAATATAGTTAAAAATACTTTTTAGTGTTTTAAATAAAATCAACAGCACTATAGTTAACAATTTTTACATATTTTAGCAAAATTGACGAAATTTTAGGCGATAATTCCGGAAAATGTGATTAAAAGTAAGGAAAGTTGCTCTAATTCACAAAAATTTTAACCACGATAACTCGCTCTAGAAAACGAAATTTAAAAAATCTTTTTTAATTTCATATTCTGTGCTGGACGGGCTTTTTAAGGATACAACTCACAATTCTGTACGATGAATATATCGATCGGTCAAAATTGTCTGAACAAAAAAAACCAATTGAGTATATAGCTCCTCCCCCCTCAAGAGGGTCGGAACAATAAATTCTTGAACAAAAATTTGCTTTTTTTCCCAAATTTTTAACAGCTCGTGGGTTGAACCCTTTCAGTTAGCAAAAGTTTCAGACACTAATATTGGAAACCCGGGCATATCTCCCTCTAAACTCAATGAGGCTATTTTATCCATTTTGAGAGAAAATGATCTGAGATACCTTCTCATATTTCACAAGAATTACACTTTTCATAATTTGGAATTCACTTATGAATCATGGAACTTCAATTCAGCCAGAAAATGTTTTCAGTTGTTTCTCGAGTTTCATTAATATTATATTCATATTTGTTACCGTGGTGTGATGATAGCGGCATAAAGAAAAATCTTATCACTTTTCTTGTCATCTTAGCCAAAACAAAACTCGAGAGCCGGCGTTTTTAAAGCTTTTGTCGACATCGCACTTTTATTCGCGAGATCGTCATAAGTAGCTCTCAAAAACTACCGTCATCTCTATAATTCGCTTTTTAAAAAATATGCTCACTTAATTAACCGAATCACGCGCGCATTCCGAGGAACTGTTTCAATCTAAGCCATTCTAATTCAAATTAAAAATGATGCAGTAAAGTATGTCAAATATGCTAGCTCGAAAACATGCCGTTTCGTTCGGATTCTCCCATTGCCCTGTGACTTTTTACTTTCTAAATGATAAAGGTCTACATAAAAAAGTGTGCACGGTTTTTTTTGATTCTTGAAACTCTCCAAACTGGTCAAGTGGGTGCAATGGATAGATTTCGTTCAATCTGGTAAATTTCGCGTGTTCTCATTTTTTTTTTCAAAAAAAAACCCAATGATTGAAAACTTTCTTTTGTCAAAAACTTTTTCAGTTAATGGAAAATTTAGTTGGTGCTCATTTTTGAACATTAAATTAAAGGCAAAAACTGTGTATTTTAAAACATCCAGTTTCACAGTAATTTGGTTGTTCATAGTCCCATAAAAAGGCAATTTTGCGTTCACCTTTTGTTTATTCGACCACTTCAATTGTCATTTTATTGTGTTCTGCAAAAAAAATATGTCGGGAGAAAAAACATGTAAATACCCGAACTCCCTGGACATTAAAATGTAAAGCATGTAAATTCTGAATGTCGCTCGTCCAAAAACAAGATTTCAGTTAAATTGAAAATGCAAATATTGTAAAGTCTCAAATAGCATCTAACAGATATTCTTGGCAAAAAATGAGATAGTTTTGAGACAGGAAAAGTCACGAAGAGAACAATTTGAGAAATATGTCGTTTGCTGCAAAGCAAACAAAAAATATATCGATATAACTACCTTTTTTGTTTTTGACTTAAAGCTTTTATTTGGAAAATTTTGATCAAATCTCATGGATTAAACGGAAAAAAAAGTTTCAATGTTTACGTTTGGCATGATAATTCACTTTCAGTGTCTTTTGGCATCTTTTTTTTTACTAGATAATTGTCACATTAATTAAAGTTGAAGATATCCAAAAAGCTGAGTTTTGCGTTGGTTTTTTTTCAAAAAGCACCAAAAGGTGCTTTTTTGCAGATTTTGCTTATATCTGAGAGCACAAATTTTCCTTCCTACCTCTCCAGTTATTGACTCCAAAAAAATTTAACACCGAAAACTTGGCAAGTCTTAGTTAGGACGCCATTCAAGATTTACTAGGTCTGCGTTTGCCAAGACTGAAGATTTCATACGGTGATGCATAGTCTTGCAAGACTTTTTTCCGAGAACTTACAAAAGATTGCAAAATAACCATTCATCTTTCAAAATCTTGCAAAGCAATCTTTCATCTTGCTACTATGCAAAACGTGGGAGGATACTTGGTCAATATATTTAAATGTCCAGCTGCGTTTCAATCATTGTCACGATGTTAAGGGGAAACGACTAACATAACTGCTATTTTGTTACTTCCTTTGCGAGGAAAAATGGAAAAAAAATACAAAAATAAATTAAAATAAAAAGAAATACAAAAATAAACGTAGTCTTAACTGTGAAAAAAACCGTTTAGGTTTTGATCACAAACCGTTTCCAGCCTTTCAATTCCTCTAAACCGGCGCTCATTGAGATTGGACGCTCAATTCGGATTATCAAATTAAGAATTTTTAGTGGAAGAGATCGATTGATCCATTGATTTCAGGTGAGTTAATCACCCTAGCTTTTATAAAATACTCTGATTTGAGACAGAACTGTATAAATTGTCAATTTTGGCGCGTCCCTTACATAATTGATAAAGTCTAAAAATTACTCAAAAATGTCGATTTCCTGAAGTAATGTCTTTCATAGCTCCTCATGAAAGCCTATTTTTAAATTAAAAACTACGCTGTCTTTCAAGCCATCTTGAGAACCATTTTTTAAAAGTCCAGACATCGTCACAACATCAATTGACTTCCAGACATCAATTAAAACCTTCTTTTTGATTGTTTTTTGTTGTCAATTTTGTTAGACACTTATTTAAAAAATGCCGTCATTTATTTTCCTTTGTCTATCATATGTTTCAATTAATAGGGACGAAAATTGAGATATATTTACTAAAACTATGGGATGTCAATGTTTTAGAGCCTTTTTAAATAAAATTTTGTAAAACATACTAAAAACGTTTCTTTTATTACTCGTTATCAAATAGTGTATAGTTACCAAAAAGTTATCGAATAGTATATAATCGCAATTCTCCCAAGTTCATTTCAATATTTTCTATTTTATATCACAAATGACGTAACTTTCTAATAAAGTTCAGTTTCAATAATTCAAAAATATTTTTATCCTTTGACTGCTGATAAATTGAGGTTTTGTGTAATATTTGGATATTTTCTTAACTTTATCTGTCACAGCGAACTCAAGCTGAGCTTATAGTGTTGAAAACACATTTTATTAAGCGTGATAAAGCTCTGATCAAATTATAACTTCACGCCAAAGTTGCTAATTTCACACTAGAAAGTGGTTTGGTGAAAGTGTAGCATTCTGGTTTCAAACAGTGCGCACAGCTTCTGTCCGACAGTTTGCTCTGGCCAAGTTTGTCAACATTTTATTCTGTTTGACTTTATTGTAGTTCAGATTTAATTAATTTTGTCTAGTTTCGCGTCGTTTTCGTCACAATTTTGTTTATATTTGGTTCAATTTTTTAGTGAATTTCATTTTAATTCTATGTCCTTGGATTGCGGATAATTCTGATCGCAGCCAAAAAGTTGCTTTGACCCACATAAATGGGCATCGCATTAGTTTTAAATAAGACAGCTTAGTTTCATCAATCTTAGGAACGAAGGGGTGATGATTCAACCTAACATCGTCTAGGGGGGGGGGGAGGGGGGAGTCATTGTGGATCATTCAAAACACGATATGGCAGAACAAATTTCTCGGTTTTTCCAACTACGCTGTTTTCTCGGTTTTGAACTAAACCGTATCGTATTCCGCTTCTTCGAATCATATAACCGCTATTTCAAAACATTAACCCCGTATTTGACCCAGTACATTAACCCATAATTAGAACCGCTATTTCCAATAATAAATAATGAAACAATCGGCTGAAACTTATTGTAATTTTTCTGAACAATTCTATCATAATCATTGCGTCCCGTGGAATAATTTCAATAATTGTGACATCATGATTGACATGGCAAAGAATATCAAAAGCTATCTCTAGTCCTCGCTTTTTATAAGAAAATAATTTGCGCGACGCACTTACGCACAATAATAGATACAAATGAAATCCATTTTTACAGAAGGTAAAACAAGAAAGTAAAAAAACTAATATAAAAAACTTGAGTTTTTCAGGAAAAACAAAGTGCTAAGGGCGGATTTGAATTCCCCTCAAATTCTCACACAATTTTTCCAACAGTTGCAACAGTTGGTATCAATTTTTAATCTTTCAAACGAAAAATTTTAAAAAAAAACAACGTCTCCCGCAAAAAAAAATATTGGGAATTACTTCATTCGCCTAAGAGCAGAAATTCTGATGCACTTGATTTAATTTGATTTAATTTTTGAAAAAAGAATTGAGCCTGCTGCACTAGTCACACTAATACTTGCCAAAACGGTTATTGGTCATTATTTAAAACTCATAACAGAAAAATTAAGGAACCCATTTGTTCCTCATGAAAAATTTGTTTTAAAAACCACGCATTTGACTTACAGCCCGCTCAACCACGCATTTGACCTAAATGTCCATTACTTGAGGAACAGATATAAAACTTTCAAAAATCAATTATTGTTCGAAAATGATTGGTTCATCCATTCAAAAAATCGCTTTCGCTCTAACCACCAAGAAAATGAAACAATAAAACATTAGATGGCCGATAACAACTGCCATTAGGGAGCGTAAGGGAGAAGACCAATAGCAAATTCAGATAGAAACAACCAGCAGTAATTACGACCAAAGCTTAATGTCTATCCATTTCTTTTTGAAAAAACAATGATAAAGTTAAAATAACATCTTAAAAACCAAACTCAACCAAAAGTAGTGAAGTTCACCAGAAAAATATGAGACCTCTTTTTATTGAGAACACCTGACAAGTAGACAGAAAACAAAAAGGGCAAAGATAGAAAATACGTTAACACTTTTTGAAAGTTTTTAAATTTAAAGTCGGGACACAATTACCTATCAAAAAAATCCTTCAATACTTCTTTTATATCATCAAACAAAAGTGAATAAAATTCTATCCAAATTGTCATACAAATACAAAAAGAAAAAAAGCATAAGTCCAAAAGTTATTTCAAGTATGCGAGTAAACGGTGTCAACGCCTATACGATAAAATCTATTTACTAAAAATAGTGAGTATAGTATATTCAATAGCACGTTATTTGAATTCCACAATTGTGACAAGAGACGTGCCAATAATATGAAATTGATGTAACGATCCCAAATATCATTCAAAGCACTTCCAAAATTGGAAAACGTCAACAAATGCGTTGTGGTACATTTTCAAATTGAAACTAGTAGTATGAACGCCAGAAAACTATTATGCGAATAAAAACAGCATATAAAACTACATTACATTTCACTTGCAAAAGAATGCGTTCTTTTTCTTCAATAAAATTACGCTAAATGGAGTAAAATGAAAAGTGGAAAGTCTAAATAATTGTCTTTTAATACATTTTTTAAAAACTTTAAGACAAAAAACGGTAAACTTCCAATTAAAATGGCAGATATTTCAATTAATTTCTGTTTGGGAAGCGAATGGATCATATTATTAGCACAACTAAGTCGAAAGACTGCATATTAAAACTGAATACAGGCAACTCAAAACGTCAGGAACATTTTTGTGCAATTTTTGTTGAAGCCAGAAACCTTATAGTTTCTCCGAACTTTAAAGAATAATCTTTGGCCTCTTTGAGCACGTATGTTTGACTTGTCAATAATTGAGGTTTAATTTGAAATATTTCCGTTCTTTAACTAACATAAAAATGGGAAAATTGTTTCCAAAAGAATGTACCACTACGCATTACAATCAGCGTAATTTTTGAACTAAAAAATTCCACATCTATAACAAAGCTATTCAAGCTCTCGTTGCCTCTACTTTGAACCAATAAATAACAAATGAAACGAAATGGCTGCTTTGACCAAAAAGTCATTACATCAAGGTAAACGATGAGTTTTGGATACTTATCGAGTTATTTTACCAGAAAACAAAGCTATGTATAAGCAAAAAGGGTCACATAATTTTTTTAACAGCTCCCCAGATATTCATTTAAAAATTTTATGAAGTAGACGCAGTCTTAAGACTACAATAAGAACATCAGAGGCTTGAAAATCTGAAGAATTCTTTCAAAATTTACGGAAACAATTTATCGAAGCCGCAATTAACATGGGCTTTACTCACGGAAACCAAAATTGTTTCATTAGACCTTGTCGAAATGTAACGAGACTTCCTATTATTTGCACCTGTGAATGAGAAAAGACTTTCTATTGAGGGGTTCAAAAATTGCAAAAAAAGATTTTTCATAAAAGACAGACCCAAAAAACAAACCGAATCCTTTTAATCCAACTTCATAACTCAACTATGAGACCAAAACTGACAATACTATGGCTGCGAGTCTGTTAATAAACAATTATTCCAAAATATTTTCTTATAGTTTTTTGCCCAACAAAAATTCTACTATATCAAAATTATTTCCAGAAACGTTACTTCCAGAAATGTTATTTCCAGAAATTCTTGTGAGGAACCAGAGGTAAAATTAGCCCAAACTTAAGTAATGGAAGATTGCATCAGCAATTTTTATGTATGCACCAAAGGTCAAATTAAAAACTGGGCCAAATACGCATTTTTCTTTTTAAATCTGGTTTTCAAAAATTTAGCTGAAAGTTTTGTCAAACAAGTTGGTTCAAACAATACGCCAACTCTCTGCGATCTTTAAACGTAAAACCAATAAGACTATTTTTAACAATTTTATCAAATTTTTTCAAAAAATGATCGCAAATCACACTTCCAGCAAATATTACGAAAAATGTGAACAAAACAACATAAGTTAGGCTAAGGTTCGCAAAACTGTAAACGTCCGTAACTTCTCGGAAAAAACAAAATTCGAAAAAAAGTCAATATCTACGCTTGGCAAGCTTTCTAGTGATACTACTGACAGTCACGGACGATGAATATATCGATCAGCGAAAATTCACTGCACAAAAACATCAGTTGAGCATATAGTTTCTCCCCACAAAAGTGTTTCGGAACAACTATGAGGGCTGCTCTATAGAGCAGAAAAGGATAAGCGTTGCTTTATATTTTTGAAGTCACGAGAAAAAAAAATACTTTGTTGTAAAATTATATCTTGAAATGCCTGATATGTAGTCCTAATTAATGCATCAGATCAGTGACCAAGACTGTCAAAAATTCGAATTAAGAAGGAAAAACAGTTTTGATTTTCTGTCATTTTTTCCGAAAACAAATTGAAACAAAAATTAATTTTGCAAGGAAAATCATTTATGCAGAGATTAAAAGTCCTAAATTAAAGTATTATCTATATAATTATAAAATCTGGTCCTCTCATTGCTCTTAAAATGTTTTTCAACTTTGCCATAATATAAAATTTGGAAAACATGAAAAACGCATGTACAAGATTCTCTTTATCATTTGTTTTGTCACTTCTACGAAAGATAAATTTTATTACGCCAATTGTAAAAAACTTGGTAATCATCGTATGCGTAGAAAAAGCATATATAGCTTAACAATTATTTTTCAATATAGCTAAGTTGCAGTATGAAAAATTGCTAATCCTTTTGAACGCGTATCAATGATAGTGTACCATTTATCTAAAGATCTGATATTTCTTTTTAAGATTTAAAGTTAAATTTATGTTTAAACATACAATATAATTTTCCGCAGACATTCCCAAGTTGAAAAAAAGCGAGAATTGAGTTTTCATAAAGTTTTGCTATCTCCTGAATTTCTTAACTCCTTCTGTGGGTTCATCCAACCAACAAATTTCCGTCCAGTTTAAATTGCTGTTTTTTATGCTCGACATTTATTTTTCCCTTTTTCAGAGGTTGCGAACGTACTTTTGTATACTTTTGAGAAACATTCTCATCTTTTTTCAGTTTTCCTGAAAAAAATTATGAAAGTCTTATGAGTAACATAACAGAAGTGCTGGTGACTTGGCAATTAAGGAAACATTTAGCTTTGAGAAGTTTGTTTGGAGCAAAACATCTCAACTTACGACAAAGTTACCTCAAACAAGCCTACTACCCAAACAGAACTTCAAGTACGATTCAGTACGTATAAATGCAAGTTTTTCTAAAATTCAGTACAAATCATTACAATATCGTCATTGTATTAGTCATCACAGACACGAATAACACTTAACAGGTTGTTTTCCAAGTCAAAACCAAGTTTTCAAAATAATTAGTGTGGAAATTTTGAATTTGAAACTAAGTTCGCAACGTGCGACGATTTCTTTTAATTAATTTTTGCCACTTTTCCTGTGTACTTGTAAAACAATCCAGCGCTATGAGAAACAGAAAATTGGCACCCTAATGGTACGAGGGAGGTATTGAGCCAGTTTTCAGCTAATTCTAGCAGTTTTTAGCCGAGCTAGCCACAAATTAGAAAAAAATAGCAAATTTTTGTAATCGTTAGTAGAACCAAGTGTTAAACTAACCTAATTGTCAGGAAAACGTTGAAGTGGGGATCAAAAACAGATTCCCCTGGCTGGCCTGGGGCCCTGTAATCCAAAATCAAGTTGTGCCAATCGATCATTTTTTGGTTCAAAAACTTATGGGTCCCGAAATCAGCAGCAACAGAAAAAATTTCCCGAATTATGCTAATGCCTCATGACCTTGAGCCAATGTTGCCCTCAATTAGTTCTACTGTTTTTCCGACTTTTTTAAACGTATTTGTGGCCTGCCTTTTTAGTAAAAAAAATAAGCATTGCTGCCAGTTTGGTATAAAAAAAAGAATTGGCTGCATTCTGACAAGTGAAAATAGAGAATTTGTTGCATGTCTGACCCTTGATAAATTAGAATTGGCCCCACACTGGCGAGTAAAAATCAGAATTAATGCAAGTCTGACAATCGTAAAGTCAGGATGAAGCAGGTCTGGCAAGTAAAATGGCATGAATCTCTACATGAATCAGTATTGATGAGGAATCCATTTAGACGCGCCCAGTATTGCGTCTAAGTTAAAATATTAAATTCGTGCTCACTATTCTTCTCAAGAAAAAAAACATTTAAAAACATTTCCTTGGCTAGAGAAGGTGTGAATACCGTCTGAAAACCTCAGGGCGTGTTTTTTTAAAATCTTTTTTTTTATTTGAAAGCAGGCACAAACAAAAGTTTTAAATCTGTTGTACTTCTTGTCTATTTTGAGCCTCGTTTACAGTTGTTTTCAGTTTTAACAAAATTGAACAAAAATTGTATGACTATTAGGTTCTCTGAGTGGTACGAATACTTGCAATGATAATATGTGGCTAAGTATGATTTCTTAGAATTTTGTATAATGGGTGACCCGGGAGACTAAACCGCTGCCTTAGTAAGAAATTTTATTTGAACTTTTGTTTTTCTTTGGAATTCTCTCTTGGCTGAGAGCTAATATGGGTATAAGGCAACGCTATTATTAGTACGTTTCAAGATTTTAGCTAGTTAACAATATGAAATTTTGCCCCAAAAAGTTTAATCAACCGTTTGATTCTATTTCCCATGACCCGCAACAAATTGACAATCCCAAAACTGATCTGCTTCAACGTTTTTGATTAGGAGTATATTTATTACATTCATGCCAACAGTTCTCATTTCAAAAAAGGGCACACCCCGGTTTAGTCGCCAGAGAAATCTTGTAGTTTCAAATAGTTTTATTGCTTTCTTTCATCCATTTCTCGTCCAAATTTTGTTCCACTATTTTATAAGGTTCCTGTGGCATTTTACCTTCAATTTCATTTTATTATTCTAAACCATAACAGCCTGGGTATGTTCAAGTTTTGAATTGAAGTTTTTCGCATTCCGGAGAAATCAAGGTATGTTAAATTTATCGGCATTTTTTCGCCCGCTATTCCTATAATTAATCATGTTTGGAAAATTTCCGTTTTGATGTGCGTAAGCACATTGCTCAAGTGTTCACTTTTTGCATTTATCGGTTATAATAACTTATAACTTATAACGAATTTCTCCCTTGTGATCACTTTGTTTAAAAAATACGCATTTATCACTGACAGCTCTGTGTGGGGGAACTAATTAATGCGTTCTGTTTACTTTTGCAATTCATTTTTTCAACTACAGTTTATTTGACTTATCAGCAATTAATCAATCTAAAAAACTTGACAGTATTTAATGAGCCAAAACTAAACGCGCGCAGTAGATATGGAAAGAAAAAGTCTCAATGGTTAGTAGTTCGCGCGTTTTGTATTCCTAATTTCGTCAAAAATCGTTTATAAATTACCAAAAATTTCATCAAATTATTTTTAAATTTATCTTTTAAAAATAGTTTTTGTATTTGTGCATGTAATCTGTTATGTGGTGTTAAGGAAGTTTAAATCTGTCCTCTGTTAAAAGATCCTCTAGTGTTTATGTTTTTTTAACCTTTTCTACCCGCAGACATAATTAACCAGGTTAGCCCAAAGGGCGCCTATCGTTTCTCTTAATTAGAGAAATTTTAAAATCACAACAAAGTAGTTTTTGTTTTGTTTTATGAATGCTTGACTTTACAATAGCTAAAGTATAGTTTATATAATGTTTTATTTTTTTTTTTACCAATTACTTGGTTTATAACTTTGTCTAAAGCCGTAATTTTGTTGAAAGAAAGTTAAGCTTTCGACCTTTCACAGATTTTTCAATTAGAGTCAATTACGTCACAATCGTTTCCTGTTTCAGTTGTGAAAACTTCAAGTCAATCTGTGTCTTTTTGAAAGCTCTTATTTCGCTAGTGATATTCTTCTGAAAAAACGGAATTAAAATTCGGTTCAGTTAAAATTTGTTCAACCTGCCCTATTTTTACGACCTCTGAATAAGGTTCAAATTACGAATTCTATCAACTATTGTGCATCTAACTCTAAAAAACCGCAATTTATACTGTTTGATCATTGAGTATATATATATATATATATATATATATATATATATATATATATATATATATATATATATATACAAATATATATATATATATATATATATATATATATATATATTTGATAATTATATATGTCTAGTAAATCGTAGCGCAATTTTGTAGGAACAACGGGCGAGGCCAACTTTTTTGTCAATTTTACACTGAACTACCTAAAAACAATTTGGAATAATATTTCTAATGAGACCTCAGATATGGATTAGTGACTTATGGTCTACTACTTTTCACAGTGGCCATTAAAAAATTTTACCCAATTTTCGAACAAAGTTTTTATATGCCTTTCGTCGGGCTTATTTCTTTTTTAAAATCTATTTTATCTTGCGGTTTTGAATTGCTTCAATGTAACTGCTTATAAGAGCACTGGTTTGGCCAGCGACTTTAATAGTCGTTTTTCTTAATAGTTTAAATTGCAGTTTTAGTTCTCAGAATAAAAGCAGATTTGCAAACAATTTGAAACCTTCAAAAAATTTTAACCGAAAACTTTCCATAGAGCAAGTGCAGTTAATTGACGGTGACTTTGAGAACAAATTGTTGACCACTTCAAATTTAATTTCATCAGAAAAATTGATTCAAATTGAAAAAGCATATCGTAGGAAAACAATCCGTTTTCATTTCTCGTCATGTCTGAATTTAGTTACTTCGAAATTTTCTAAAGAGCTGAAATATACCCCAACTCATTTTCCCTGATCCAACTCAAATTACTCTTAGTTTCAACTTGTAACTATGTCAAGTGAAGAAAAATTTTGAGCTTCAAGCTTTATTTATTTTGTTTATTCCTGGGGCTAAAATCCGCCCAATTTTAAGAATTCACATCTAACGTGGATAACTTTTATTTTCTATGTCTATCATTTTACATTTCATCTACATTTTCCCGTGATTAAATTTCATCAGTCATTTGACTTCCCATAACAAATTCCGACAGGTTTTCCCCAAATCAACTCCCACTTTGATTATAATATTTACCTATTCAAGACAGTTCAAGACAAGATTTATCAATGGGTGTTATTTTGAAAGATCTAGCACGATTCTTGCGAAAGATTTTTTGAATTTTTGTTGAGGACTATTATAATGTATGCCTCTTAAAAATGACTAAGATAATCTTCACTTATCAAATATAGCCGTTATGTGAGGATAACGATTGTCATGTAAAAAAAAACATATATGAGTTTCTAAAAAATCGTCTGTTTCAGGAAAAATATTTTAGCATCAATATTTCGCGTTGTTCATTGGAAAATTGAGAAATAAACATTCTAAAATATTCCAAATCCACATTTCCCCCGTTCTTCTTTCTACGTCAACTACACTAAAATAAGATGAAATTAATCAAAATTTGAAATGGTCCTCAAATTGAAGATGTGTGAAGATTAATGCAGAAATCATAGGTGTAGTCAAAATAATCTTTCGCAGTAAAATTGAAAGAAAGAATCTTAATTATAAGACGTCAATTTGCACATGACGTTGCAAGAGTTTTGCAGAGTTTTGCAGCGCTACCCTTGTCAAGACGGTATGTTAATCTTGCAAAATATTGCAAGAGGTTGTTAGTCTTACAAGATCTTGTAAGATTATATCAATATTAGCATCCTCTTGCAAGATCTTGTAAGATTAAAACCGAAGAACCTGCCCTACTGAATCATTAGTTGGTAGTGCCAGGAAGACGCTTTAAAGCAGCCATACTCAAACATTTCTTACCCTATCTCCTATAAGAAACTCAAGAGTCTAGCAGTAAGAGTAGTGGTACTATTAGTAGTAATAAGAGAGAAAAATTCTTTTGCACTTTACCGGTGATAACTTATTCAAAACGCTTGTTTCCAGAAAAATGATTCAAAAATTGGTTTTTATACTGCATACATCAATTGTAAATAGTTTAGTAGACACCAGAATATAGTATACACAATTTTTCAATCTTGAAATAAATTAATCTTGCAAGATCTTGCAAAATGATGTTAATGTTGCAAGAAAACCTTGCAAAATATTGTTAATCTTGGAAGAGTATGCATAATCTTGCGAGATTATTATCCTCAATCGAAAAGGTTTTCAAGTAAAATCAACTATTTTGTAATTGAAATCCGTGGGCAAAAAAGCTCAAACACGGATGATTTTTAGAGGTCTGTACTGGCTGGTAATTTGATTGGATTCAGTTCCTTCATTGTAATAATACTTTTGGCTCCTGCATAATCGCAGCGAAACAGCATTAGGCCTACAATAGCCTGTTGCCCTTTCTTATTATTCCCCACATTTCAGACTATTCGTCTCTCAGCTGCCCTTTTTTCTTATTATTCCCCACATTTCAGACTATTCTTTCTTTGAGCAGCATTGCTCTTTTTTTAATGACTATGACCAATTTTTTAACCGTCTGAAACTTTTACGTGGTACCATCATTGCAGCCAACATTGGTCAGGCTATGGTCAACTTGAAGCTATGGTTAAGTAAGAGCTCATCCTTACACAGACAGCTTCACGGAGGCAGGGGATTGAACTCTCAATTCTTGCCATGTTAATCACACACTTTACCTCTCGGCCATCACGCCACCCCATTTTCGACGTTTCTAGAATATATTCAGTAGTTTTGATTGTTCCTATAACTTGATTCATAGTTTTTGTTCCTTCACGGTCTCTTCAGTATTAAGTATCGTGCTGATGTCATTAAATTTTCATCTGTTCTGGAATCATTACGACGCAGAGGACGACGCAGAAATACAAGTACAAACTTTATAACCTATTTTTTGCAGGGCTTGTATCACGCATCTGCTCCATTTATGTGTCGATTTTTCGCACGCAATGTAGCTGGATTTCGCAATATAATCCCCAATTAAACCTAACTGATTAACTACTTATTTAATTAAGCCTAAATTATTGCTACTAGCAGTACTTTATTACTACTTTATTACTACTTATAGTACTTTATTACTAGTTGTTGGTACTATTTATTACTACTTTTTAGAAAATCGTTTTTGTGGTTGCATGTATTTAAAGGAATTTACAGCTTTGAAAGTTTCAATTAAATCTTTATTAAAATGCTTATTGCATGCTCAAAATGCGTGCGAATAATAAATACCTAAATTGAGCGGAAACGTGCTACAAGACTTGTAACCTACTTTTCGTTCCGAATGTTCTTTTATTTCGCAAAATTAGCGGAACCCCTTTTGCGAAAAGTAAGATACAAAGGATGTCTCCTATTTTCGTTCATTGTATGTATCTAATTTTCTAGCCAATTTTACTAAGGCGGAAATTTTGGGGATTACCTCTGGAATTCCGATGATGACAACGGGGTTTGATCACCCCTTTTCAATTATTTTTAGGTTGTTTTCAGCCTCAACTGCCCTACTCAGACGTAATAAGCGCTCTCTTACTCTAATTTTGTTATGTTTTGAGACCTATTTTCTTTTTTCTCTGTGATAAGAGATATGTTTATCTTGATCACGGCTAGAAGGCTTCTAATCTTTGTGCTTCTATATTAAATGGGATAGATATCTTGGCTATATCAAAAGCAAACACAACGTGCTTTCCTTTTAATGCAAATAATAGGGTTGCTGCAGATTTATAGATTTCTTTGGGGTGCAGTAGGTGCAAAAAAAACAAAATATGATTTTGGTAAATAAAATTATAGACTACGGTTAATATAAACATTGCCCGTAAAACGCCATATGTTAATGAATTTTTCTGAGAACATTACCACCTTGAATTTTAACCCAGTTCTAGTTCAAATTCAATATGCGTCTTTCTCTCTCCGAATTCCAATATCCAAATGCTACCCAACCTACTAACCTACCCACCCCCCCCCCCCCCCCCCCCACCAATATTTCATCGCCTCACTGATCGCCAAATTGGCGCCACTACATGCGTGTTCACCCAGTCCCTGCTTAAGAAAACTTAATGTAATTGTATGCAACTTAATTAAAGCGTGAATACTTTTACTACTTAACTCCTGCCTTTTTTTTCACTCCAGTTTGTCAATCTGCCCTCTCTCTCCATAAATCCCAATATATTTTTTGAACATGAACCGAGCCAGACCGCTTAATATGACTGGGGATCCTGGGGGATTTTTAAGATCGGGGGAGGGGCTAAGGGGGAGGGGGGTTGTAAAATTTTTCACCAATGTCTGCGCCATCAACGCAATCTTGTCATTGTGGTCTAGCACCCAAGGGAGCTGCAGACATTATGTATTGCGACCAAAGTTAATCCTTGAGGAAACTTGTTCACTCCGACCATTTCATCCTCACAACATTATCAATCATTCAAGCTGCGAGGAATAGACCCAGAATTTGTCCAACAACTGGGACAAAAAGCCGCTACCTCTTCGATGTTTGGATGATAATTAAGTTAAAGACCAGAAAATGTTCGCAAGCCATCTGAGCTTCATTACCGTTTGCTGATTTCAGCGTCACTTTTAAATTATTCCCTCAGATGGGTTTATTTAGAACATATAAACATTACCCTTCCTTTATCCCTAAATCTCATTAAAAATTTCGATTATTTACCTTTTTTGAGTTCACTCTTTTACAAGAACTCAAATTTTCTGTAACAAATACCTTATATGGTAATTTTTAAGAGTAGAGTGTCGTCGAATTAATACCACCCTCGGTGGTTAATATATCCATTTTTAGTTTGGTTAAGACATATATTGGACCTGCGAAGCTAATATTGTTGTCCGAGCTTTCAACTGAATGAAATTCTTAGGAGGTCCAAAATAATAGCTGACTTTTTTCAACTGGCGCTGAGATCTTTTAGTGTTACAACTTATCCGTCTTGCTTGTTATTATTCTTACCCTCCGCATTTTTCCCAAGAGTTAGTGTAAATATCAAATTGAGTTTTGATTACTATATTAAAATCTGGGTTAATCAAAATTTGGGTTAGAATTCGCATTGGCACTATTCAAATCATTAACGCTTGTCTGGCATGTACTTTGTAAGTATCTAGACTATATTGTTTGTTTTGTCAACTCTCGCAAATAATATTTACTCATTGTGCGCTCTTTCGAGATAACGGCAAATTTTGGCATTCGAAAGACACCCAAAAAGCTCTTCAAAAAATGTGTATAATTGGAAAAACCTTTTTTAAAACTTTGCAAAGTAACGGCCGCTTTATTGTTACGACATTGTGAAATGGTTCCAGAAAAAATTATGAGAAAAAACCGACCTGTAAGACCTGGATTCATAGCTATTATCATTCTCAGTGAAATTTGTGAAAGATTTACTGCCTCTTCTAAGAAAACTTCATATTGAAACAGACAAACAATTACGAAAAAGAACATACATCATTGGTGGCCAACTTTTAAAAACTCTATGGTGGGCTTTTTTATGCTTAATAGGTTGATTTGATGATTGGTACCTTGGCCGATCATTACGAAAAAATAGCATTCAACCAAAACTTTCTATTATAAATGGTAAGTTATACGTCTTCATCTAGAAGTTAATTTTCCATAAAGTTCATTTTAGGCAGTTTCCAGTCACTTCACTCAAGACAACAACATCAATTAACAACATAATCTCAAATAATTTATCTAATTCAATCTGATAAATTTAGGGATGGAAATATAAAAAGTTAAACCGCTACTAAAACAATAAATTCTGCAAGAATTTGAAGGATTCATTTTTTTTATTTTTGTTAAAGCTGAACAATTGTCTTTCTTCTGCGGCTCAACATGCCAAAAAATATTGCCAAATGCAGCAAAACTGACACAACTAAAATAATTTGCTGTCCACTTTGTTAGCTAAAAGATTGCAAGACATGGTCAGATATAAAACAGCCTGATTCAAAGTTTAAAACCACAGTTTCAAAGATCGATTTTCTGCAAAAAGACAAGCACTCTTGATAATATAAGTTTTTGAGTAATTTTTTAACCTATGAAAATGAAAACCTTAATTGAAAAATTAAAATATGTTTATCAATAAAGCGCATCTTGATTGGTATTCAGTTATCTAAAATCATAATGAAAAAAGCTGAAAAATTTTGCAGAAGACCAATTTGACATGGAAATTTAATTTTGTCCCTCACTATTTTTTTTCAATTAATTAACGATCATCAAATGTGAACATTAGTGCCTAATTGAAGAGCGGTTAATAAAAATGTTAAGATTTAAGCACAAATTCCGTGAAATTTTGATGATATCAGATAGCTGAAAATCATCTCAACCGATCTATTACATCCGCTCCTACTCAACCAAAATTAGATGGAACGAGTCGGAAAAACATTTTGAAAACTAGCAACTGAGATCCTGGAAATTAGAAAACTATGGCCTCATTTGGACCTGCAGTTTTAAAATTCAAGCCAATAAATTGAAAAAGATCAGCAAATGTTCAAGGATCAGGCCAGGGATCAAAAACCTTATACCTCTTAAAACTAATTGACATTGAGTGTTTTCTGCTCTCTTTTAAGCAATTTCCCCAAAAGCCCCAGAAAACCTCTGAATCCAGAAATGAAAAACCTATAAGAAAGTTTTATACAATTAAACAATTTTTTGACGAATTAGAGAGAAGATAAGTATTCTGTGTCGAATATTTAGTAAAAATACCTGAAAATTTAATAAAAAGTTCTTACTTAAAAGAATTGATTCCTAATATTTAACTTTAAAATTGAGCATTGCCCTTTTGTTAACAAACAATTTAGAAAAAAATCCCACTGAATTAAAATTCAAAAAAAAACTAAATCTAAGATTGCGAACGAAAAATTTCCTATGAAAGCTGACTATGTTTATTTTTTGTAAAACAGTTCACTATTTGTCCGTATTAACCGCATATACTTTATCTAACCGTCTTAGAAGTTTTGAATATTAGATTAACTCTCATAGAATTTATTTTTTTAAATTTAATTTTGATATTGGATGACAAATTGAAGAAAAAATTAGAAAAAAAACTCTCCTTGCAGAATTTTAGATTTTGCCAAGAGGTATTCCTGAACACCAGGTTTTTATTTCTCTACTAATCTTTGATTTTTTTCAGAGATTAAAAATTCCTGTAAAGATAATTTTTTCTAAACGCATTTTTCTTGATTTCTCGTTAATAGTAGAAATTTCGTAATAGTGCACAATTTTTGAATGAAAATTTTCTGGTCGGAATTTTTTCCTGAGTTCTCTCTCTCTCTCTCTCTCTCTCTCTCTCTCTCTCTCTCTTTCTCTCTCGCCACTAAAAATACTCAAATGTAAGAAATGGTTTCCTAAAAGCTGGCGTTGGCAACTGTCAAATGAACTGCTAATTAAGTTCGTAATCCCCAAATAAATTTGTAGGGCTGGAAAAATCATGCCACATTTTTAGGCGGTTCTTGCTCGGAAGCAAATTGCTTGGTAGGTAATCATTGGAAGGGTGTCCAATTAATAAACACGTCTTAGCCCGAGCAGGATTAAGACCACACAAGTTTTTGTTGTCAATCGGGACATTATTTCATTTTTGATTCCTTAATCAAATAAAATATAACAGGTTCATTTTACCATGATCAAAATCACCAAGATCTCAATTTCATATAATCTGCTGTCTGCTTACAGCAAAACAGCAAAAATCTCCTAATTTTTTGGGAGCCTATCGTTATTAGGAATTAAATCTCCTAATTGTTCCGACCCTCTTGAGGGGGGAGGAACTATATACTCAACTGGGTTTTTTTTTGTTCCGTGAATTTTCGCCGCTCGATATATTCATCGTAGAGAGTTGAGACTGGTATCATTAGAAAGCTCGTCCAGCGTAGAATATGGAACTAAAAAGATTTTTTTAATTTTCGTTTTCTACAGGGAGTTATCGAGGCTTAAACTTCTGAGAAAAGAAGAGTGAATTCACGTTGTGTTTATTCACATTTTCCGGAATTTTTGCCTAAATTTTCGTCAATTTTGCTAAAATTTGTTATAATTTTTAAGAATAGTGTCGTTGATTTTATTTTTGAAGACGAACAAGCATTTTTGATTGTTTTGATTTAATTTTTTGGTCAAAAAATCTGGATAAACATTTCAAAATTTAGCCTTTTTCATCAACAACAGCACGAAATAAGCTACTTTAGTCCACTTTGATTAAATTTGCCTACAGTACACCCCCAAACAACACTCATACAATCTTTGTAGACTCAGAGGGGGGCTATTTCTACTTCAGAGTCCGCAGAGAGTGCCTTGTAGTTAAAACTTTGCCGTTTTTTGCTAACTTTACTCGTTGATTATCAAAAACGCAAAATTTATTTTGAGTTTCAACTCAGAAATTATCTATATCTACAACATTCGAAAAATCAATTATTCTTAACGGACAATAAGTATTAACAGGGGTAGTTTTGGGCCATTCTTGGACTGTCACAATCCAAAAAAATTCGGGTTGTAATCAGTCGGTCTTTTTTTTTAAAAAAAAAGACTTTTTTTAATAATAAAGAACAGAACATATCAAATCAAAGCTCAGGAGTGATAGGTCCAACCAATTCGCTTGCTAATCAGCTCCAGGCTAATGCATTTAGTTTTTTAATTGAAAGTTTATGGTCGTTTCTTTTTTAAAAATAATTGACTTTTCAATAAATAATGGCTTAATTAACTTTTCCTCTATTTTTTTCTTAATTTGTTCAACTTCCAGCTTAGTGTCAGCAAAAAAAGACTGCTTCTTCTTTCTACTGAGTTAACATTTATTCTCGGTTGCAGTTTTAAGCCTGAAATTATTGTTTTCTGGCTTTGATACTACAAGATTTTAGATTTTTGTTTGTTTTGATATTTGCCAGTTTTTCACGTTTTCTAATTTTGTCACATTATCACATTATTGACAGTTCTCATGTCACCTTATTAGCATTCAAATTAAAGCACAATTGAACATATTAAAATCCTGAAAGATATAAATAATCGTTTTAATGGCCACGACGCCTCTTTCTTGAAGAAATCAATTGAATTTTTTAATTTTGTCTTAACTGTCATTTATACTTTGTCGTTTCGGTCGTATGAAATTTCCTGTATAGTGATAGCTTTCATTGGGTTTTTATGGAAGAATAGAAAAACTGATATTCTGATATTAGCAGATAGCTGATGGCTTTTGTGACTTTCAAACCCATCGTTTTCCAAAATTAAAAAAAAAACTTTTTTAACTTCGCAATTTTGTTCTTTTTATGTTTCTTTTTGTTACCTAACCTCGTTAGTTGATTACAGGTCAAATATGACATTATGGGTGTCAAGGGAATAAAAGGGATTGGTGTCCCAAAATCTTTTTTTTTAAAGATTTTGTTATGACCTTACTGGCTTCGACACCGCTTTTTCACAAAAAAAAATTAAATTAATTTGATTTTTGTCATATTTGACGTTCTTTTTGTAGATGCAAGAAATATTCTGGATAATTACAGGTCTCGAGGGTTTCCTTTTCATGAAAAAACGACGATATTTAAACAGCTCTCTTTGTAATTAATGCCTTTCATGACATTGAATGTAATTCTGTTTCGAAAAAAAATTAAAAGTATTACATACTTTAGCACTTCGCTTTTTTGTCTACTTGTTACCTAGTCTTACTAATGAATGGCCACGTACTACATTATAGCTGTTTGAAGAAGGCGCAATCAAATATATTTTGAGTGCCAAAATTTGGCTTGACGGTTTTGACAGCGTTTTTTGGCAAGTTTCAATTGAAATTTTGTTTGTTCTTTGTTGTTCTTTTTAGCCGCTCTAAAAAATGAATAAGATCAGGTCCTAATGCCCTTCTATAGAAGCAGTGGTAATCGCAAATTTTTGGTAATATTAATTTATTTCTAATGGTTCTTTTTATGTTTCTTTTTGTTACCTAATCTCGTTAGTTGATTACAGGTCAAATATGACATTATGGGTGTCAAGGGAATAAAAGGGATTGGTGTCCCAAAATCTTTTTTTTAAAGATTTTGTTATGACCTTACTGGCTTCGACACCGCTTTTTCACAAAAAACAAATAAATTAATTTGATTTTTGTCATATTTGACGTTCTTTTTGTAGATGCAAGAAATATTCTGGATAATTACAGGTCTCGAGGGTTTCCTTTTCATGAAAAAACGACGATATTTAAATAGCTCTTTTTGTAATTAATGCCTTTCATGACATTGAATGTAATTTTGTTTCGAAAAAAAATAAAAAGTTTTACATACTTTAGCACTTCGCTTTTTTGTCTACTTGTTACCTAGTCTTACTAATGAATGGCCACGTACTACATTATAGCTGTTTGAAGAAGGCGCAATCAAATATATTTTGAGTGCCAAAATTTGGCTTGACGGTTTTGACAGCGTTTTCTGGCAAGTTTCAATTGAAATTTTGTTTGTTCTTTGTTGTTCTTTTTAGCCGCTCTAAAAAATGAATATGGTCAGGTCCTAATGCCCTTCTATAGAAGCAGTGGTAATCGCAAATTTGTGGTAATATTAATTTATTCCTAATGGTATTTATTACTTTGAAGTTAATTGTTTCAAAAAAATAAGTTAATTTTTTTTACTTTTCTGTTTTTGTTCTTTTTTGTATAATTGTTACCAAACCTTTTTATGGACTGGTCGCACGTGTTTTCTGGTGATTTAAAAATTATTTTTGTTTAGTTTCAGGTTTATCTGGCGGTATGTTGACTTTGTTATTAAATTTAGTTTTTAAGAGGGACATAAATTTTTTGATGTAATTAATGTTTGTTGTTGTTGTTGTTTGATTTTGCTGTTCGTTTTGACTCGCTTTCTTAATATTGACATATTACAGCGATCTAATGTATCAATTTTTACTCCACTGAGTTATTTGTTTTGGAGGTTATCTTATCGTTCATACAGAATTTTTTGAAAAAGACTTGGGCTTTTTTGGGATTCGCAAAAAATAATTTTTGGTTTTTTCTATCTGTTCCTCATTTGGTAGACAATTATGCCAAAATTGTGGATGGGCGGGGTCGGAACCTTATGTGCCATTGCACATTACCGAGCCGCCTTGTTTCTTGTATAGGTTTTCTTTAAATTCTCTCGAGCATCGATTGCCTAAAGAATTTAAAAAGTTGATTATTGATTGGAGAGGAGCGGTAAAGCTCACTTTTTGCAGATACAAACTTTTTGTTCTTCGTCCTGAAATAATAGGTGGGAACAATTTTTTAATTATAAATTGCAAGTAATCTGAAAATATTTTTGACCTTAATTGGTGGTGGCGTTGATTCAAAGAGTTCTTGATTTAGAATACTATTGTCTCTTTCATAACTGGACAGGAACATCACCCCCCCTCCTCTCCCTATACTGCCACAGTCATTAGACTGAAAAACTTCCTCGAGGTACTTTTGATTATGCTATGTCAAATTTCGTTTCGCTTCATTCAGCTTTTCGCAATAACTTACTTTACTTAAATGTTTGAAAACTACCTCACGACAACCGTTTCTTTCGGACTATAGAGAAAGGGGATTTTGTGTGTCAGAACATCCCCCTCTCACATCGTAATGGGGAGTAAACCTGAGACCCAAAAAAAAGATAATAAATTTGACTTTATAGACATTTACAGCAACACGTCCGGTTATAATTGAACCCAGATTCGTCTTGCGTTTAGCGATTTGACATTAAGCCAAAATCTGGAAACAATTTGATTGTCTTCCTTCTGCTCTGTCAAAAATAACAGCTTTACAAATGCAAACAGCTTCAACTCCAAACTCTATATTTGAGCCTTTAGTCCCCTTAAACCCACTTAACCCTTTCTTAAACTCACTAACCCCTGTCTTGTCTCACTTCCACCCCCCCCCCCAGCACACACATGCACACGCACACGCACACACACGTACACACACACACACACACACACACACACACACACACACACACACACACACACACACACACACACACACACACACACACACACAATCCGCAGTTCTCCTCCAAATCACTGGAAAGAATTTCGCAATTTTTTTGTCGTTATTCCTACGATCAGATCCTTATACTCTTCCCACCCCCACCGTACAAAAACATCTGATTCTGTGAGCTAATCATGATACTGTAAAGAAATACATGCGCTTATGGCTGCATGTGATTAGCATACACCCTCTGAGCAGGTTGTGAAAGTACAACCCAAAAAGATCCTAATTTGGACATGATTTGAAATTTGCTGTACATACATAACTCCAGTTGAAAACAGCAATCTCGCCAAATTGTCAAAACAACAGAGAAAGCGAGGCGCCATAGACATTGCTGGGACCCTCATGTCGCAAGGGGTCGTTGTGTTGTTGTGGTGCGGCATTATGAGGGGGGGGGGGGGGAGGAGGGGGGATTTGATCACCAAGATTGATTTGCTATCATGTAGGTAGCTGAAAATAGCTAAGATTGTAAAATCCACAATTGATTCCCTAATTGCTTCCCAAAATGTTCCTGACATATTTTAAAGACTCAACACACTTTGCAGGTTGTCCATAATTCAGGGTCTTATCCAAATCCCTACAATTGTTCCAGACGCTGGATCTAAACAACTGCCGTTCAAGTTTATCTGTTAAAAACACGTTTATTGTTACGTCACGCAATTTTCGGTTCTTTTAATTATGCGCAACATTGTTCATTTTCATTGAAAATTTATTGCAAAATTGCTGAGAATTAAACAAAATATGTTATTATTTATTAGAATTGTTAAACTTATTGATTAACTAAACATTTTTATTAAACTTATAATCTTCATTTTTGACTCCTGCGTTTGGTCCTGACATCACAAATTTCCTTACTTTTTTGTCGAAAGTCGAACAACTATATTAAACATATTGGTTTTGAAAATGAAATTATTTTTATTGATTTTGTTTACAATTTCTTTTATTTTTACACCTTCGTTAGCACAGACTGTTGTTGAGAATGAAGAGAGATTACTGCAACATTTGAAGTCTACTTTACCAAAACACACTCAGCCTATTGACTTGAGGGATATGTTTCATTTTGCCTCGAGGTATCACCATGTTTGGTATAATTTGAAACTGGTATCATAATTCAACTTACTTAAGGCGAAAGCGGGGTGACAATTGTGACTATTTAAGCATCTTTTAAAAAGTTTTATGACCCTTGTATGATTACCAGGATATCATACAAATCAAAGATGACCTTCTATGATTACCGGGGATCATATATGACCTTGTATGATTACTGGGATTTTTGTATGGTGAGCAATCAAGAATTAGACTACTGTCTTTTGACATTAGATAATACTGGCTTCACTCTGTAGGCTATCGTCCTCCCTCTTTTCAAAACTATTAATTATTAAATAACTGTTAACTATGAACTTGGTCAAAAATAGTAGTCTAAATCTACGCTTAAATGAGTCATTTTGTCATTTTTAACTTCCTGCCAGCGTCAAACTAGTCGAATACAATCCCAGTAAAACGCAACTTGACACATCTTGATAAGAAAGATACTAAAACATGTTAAATATAAAGATATGTACGAACTTGCAAGATCTTTGCATGGGTGTCAAGAACCAAGATCGATAAAATAGATGAAGAGCCAGACAAGAAGAATAGCGAAAAAAAATTGTTGAAATTTGAAATGTCACAGATCAAATATTTGTTACGGAAACTAGAACAGAATTAATTGAACCGGTCTTAAATCAAATAGATTAATTCTTGCTTTACTTTCTTATTAACTCTGAGCCTATAATTTGTGTTCGATTCACCAGCTGTGTAGGTGGTGCAGACAGTTTGATGTATAAAATAGATACAATTCATTTGATCCACTTACCCCCAATTTTTTTTGTTTTTCCAAACATCAGCTTTCAGCTATTTTATTTTTGGGTAATAGTGCTTAATTTAACCAAATTGTTATTGCCAAGTTTAGCCATGATCTTGGCAAGTTTAATCAAGAAAATTTCTTGAAACCCCCTGATAAGATCTTGACGCAAGATCTTAAAAGAATGTACCGAGAACTTTTGGCCTATCAAGGTAAGATAATCCGTGTTTTGTCAAAACTATTAAGGTCTTGCAAGTTTCGTTTCACTGGGATAAAAGCAGCAACTTTTAAAAACTGAAAAAAGAAAAATTTCTAAACTTAGATATAACAAGCATTTTACCAGTTTTGAACGAGAAATTGAGCATCCCCAAATCCTCAAGATAGTACTACAAAACCAAAAAATTCTTTGCAGACGAAAACTATTGTCGAAAGCCTTTTTAGCTCTTTAATTTATTTCTCACAGCCAAAGACGGGTTACTTAATCATCATGCCAATAGAGACTTTCACATGTTTGGCCGATTTAAAAAAATTTTCACATATTTTACTTTAAATATTGGTTAGTTATGTATTGTATTCTGAACCATGGAACCATATGTAGACGTAAGAATAGAAAAAGGGGCCCGTGCCAATACTGAAAGAGTAAAAAAAACTTGTGCTTTGGAGGAGGTAAAATTCTCTAGAGGTAAAAGGAAACATTTCCGAACTAACTTAAGGAATAACTCGGTGTACGTTCACTTTGACTTGGGCCAGATCCTTGACATTGACGAGAAGAATGGGATCTGGACGGCCAAGATGCTAAGAGTCTTCTTCTATCAGTCAAACTCGACCATCTGGGATCCGAATGACTACAACGGGACAGACTATCTCTACTTGCCAGAGAAGATGTTTTGGGGTCCTGATATAAGTAAGACTTTCTGATATACGTAGGGGTCTTTCCCACCCCCCCCCCCCCCCCAGCTTGGTTTGCTATGATTCAGTTGAAGTCATATCATAGGCTACTTGGGTTGAAGAGTGTCTTTTCATACCACGTTTTGATCAGCATTGTCTTTTCGTATATCGAGGTCTAAACCCGGAGATATCAATCTTTTCTCTTAATGTCTCACCAAGTTAAAAAAAAAAGTTTGAGAAAAGTTTTGATTGGAAAACTTTTGAAAAAAAAACTGGAAACTATTTGCCTGATGTTCTTATATCGCGAGCTGTTTTGAACCTTCAACTTTATGTATGAGGTGAAATGTCAGGTCTTTCCCATTATAGCCCCCCCCCCCAAGCTTAGTGGTCAGATAACCTATAGCCCCCCCCCCCTCAATCATGGTAAATATACCATAATGGGGGGGCTATATTTTCAAGGGGGCTATAATGGGAAAGACCCTTACGTAGATTTAAGCTAAAACGCAAAGGTATTCACATCAGCTCGTAAATTTTACAAAAGTGAATCAGTTCGTTTTCCGGATCTTCTCAAATTCGAAGATTTGAAATATTAATTATAAGCAGCAAGTTGAAACTAACAAAGTTATAAATTAATCACTGTCAAATTTACTATAAAATTACGCAATCGTAGTTTATATTTGATATCGTTCTATCTTTTTTAATTGTTTAGAGTATGGTTTGTTTTAAATTGCACTATTTTAAAAGTGCATTGAACAATCTTGTTAACGGACAGTCGAAACATAAAGTGTTTCTGATTGATATTAAGTTCCCCTTTACCTTGTCTCCGTCATTTCTTAGTACTGCCTGGACCCTAACCATTTTGTCAAGAAGTAATGGTTAAGTGACTCTGCTTGAAGTCACTGAGAACTTCTGGCGTCTATCGAGAACCACGAAGCGGTTAAAGATTTTAAGTCAAAATTTCGAAGTGACTTCTGCAGCGTCACTTAACCATGCTTACAACCCGAAACGCGCACGTTTTAAAATGACCAAAGTCAACGGAATTCAACTTCTGGCTAAGTAGAAACTTCTGGCATTTTAACATCAGACACTGCAGACTATCGACATTTTAAAATGAGCACGTGAGTGTTTTAACAGTATTTCATCAATTACTAACAATAATAAGAAAAAATTAAAAGTTGAAAGCTACTTAAAAAGGATCTTTTGCATCAGTATTGCAGTATTTACTGAGAGGGCTTTACTGAGGATAACTCCAGCTTCCGAAACAACCGGTAGTAGGATTCAGTTTTATATGTCTATGAAATCTGAATAGTTCTGGGTTTTTTCAAAAGTTGTTAAAAAGTTGTAGCAAATACAAAATCAAGCCCGATTTAGTGATCATGAAAGTTTACTGCTACAAGCGCGTATGCTGTTTTTGCATAAAAGATCATTATGATTATTTATATCAATGTTGAAAATTTTTTTGTAATTAACAATTGTCAAATTGTTGTTCAATGAAATTAAAAATTTGATTAACTGCAATTAGTGCCATAAGCAGAATTTTCAGAAAAAAAATAGATTAATTATTAAAGAAAATTTTAAAATATGAGGGATTACAACGAAGTCTTTTTTTCTCTTTCTAATTTTTGATAATTCTCAGTTTAAGCCGCGTTCTTACTTGTCTTGAGCTCAACCTAGCAAAAAACCAAACCCAGAAAAAATCTACATTTAAAGATAACTGCCAGAATGAATATAACTTAATTAGTCATAATTAAATATTGTCGAATTTCATGTTATTTTGCTTTTACTTTAATTCCATTTACGAACTTGAGATGACACCAAGGTCACAAAAAAGTATTACTTGACCATTAATTTTAGTGTACATCATCAATTGCAATTACATTAACTACCATCAGTTAAGATGAACTACCATTTGTTTTAAAGAGGTCAATTATTTTTATTTACTTATTGTATTTTAAAAAGCAATAAAACCCTCATTTCTCTTGTCTTTCCGTTAGAAGTCTCAATGTATCTTCTGTGAATTTCTATTACGGAAGAGCTTTCAAAAAAAGCTGGCAGATTGAGAAAGTGCCCTAATGACCACACTTAATCTAACTCTTTTCGGCTGAAGCCATAATTTTAATATTATAAACTAATAATAATAAAAAAAGAATTTAGTTTCAAAAATGTAACAAAATAAATACTTTTCGAAAAACAGTGTAACAATTAAGTAATATTGTTGTTGTATAAAGTGTTCCCATGTAAAAAAAATAGCAGAAACACTTCAAAACTGATCTGTCCGTTGTTAAATTAAGGAAAAAATTATTTAAGTTTTCCTATCTGTTTATCAAAATTTAGTCTCCTGAAAAAAAATCCGCAAACGACAGAAAGATAACTTGGAACTAATCAAAAAAATTTCTGATGCAATTGAAGCAAAAAATTGTTTTAAGGCACTCAAACAAAGTTTGATGCAGTGATTCAGTCCTGTTGTCATTTTTTAAGCTTTGTTTCGCTTGACCGATTTTTGTCTGACCCTTTTCCCCCGCAAAAACGGGATAAACAGCTGAAACCCGGAGAAGTTTGACCAGTCCCTACTAAAACCTCAAAACCCCACATCAATGTGGGCATCGCTCCCCCCGCTCATCTTCAGTTAAACCAAATTTAGCCTCCATCATCAATCGCTCGCCAGCCATTTGAAAGCATTCTGCCCGACGTCAGTTCGTTATGGTTTTGAATCTCAATCTAATGATGACCTTAAAAAAACATAAAGATATGCGCACATTTTTTCGGACAACAACGACAACAAACTTATTTTAACAATATATTTTAACATGAACTAAATGTCTTCGACTGTTAAATTATTAAGTTAAGTATCTGTAAGATTTTTTTATATGCACACAAAAGTTTATTGTGTTTATTGTTGTTGAGTTTATTGACCAGCCTTCCCCTAATCAAAAATATAAGGCGGACGAACTTTCAGTATAAATTCATATAGCTATTTTTAATATCTACTAAAACGCCCCTAAAAAGCGTATACGTTTGCAATCGTCAAAAAACATTTATTAGAAAAGGGAAATTTTAAATTTGTTTATTAGAAACCTATCTATGAAAGGCCAATATATTTTGAGCAGACTTTTTCACTTCCGCTCTCACTCGCAATTCGAAGCAGCTCAACTGAGTTGGCATTATTTTAGTACTAAAACTCAAAAATTTCGTTTATTTCTTTCAACTTAAATCATTCCACTGCTCTTTTATATTTTCATTGCTGTAAGTTGTTGAAATTCAAACCAACGACAAGACGGGGTTTTGTTTTAATATCGAAAAAACTATAAACAATATAAGTCTTTCCAAAAATTTGTTATAACTGTTTATTGCTGAAAGCCTTAAATAATTTGTTGCCATCATTTTATAAGAAACAGGAACAAAAAAACAGAAAATTGGTAATCAATTCTAAATAAAGTTTTTAATCGGACAACAAAAAAAAGGAATGCTGTTTCTCATGTCCGTTCAATACACAAACAGTTTTGAACTCGAGTAAGTTCTGAATTCGATTTTTTCTGTCACTGTGGTGGTTTCATGTTTGACTAAAAAAGTGTTATCAACTTTGTTTAAAACTGCCTTAAACATTTTCTCAGCCGCAATAATTAGATTGTTAAAGTATTGTTTCCTTTCAGATTATCAACCAGAAAGTCAAGGTTTCAAAGAAACATCGAGAAACTTAGAAGTTTTCTTTTTTAAAGTTTCAAAGAACAAAAGAAGAACTTACCTGAGGAACTTTGTTGTTATGTCGATAAGTAAGGGTCACAAAACTAAACTTAATTCTAATTTTGTTTTGGTGCTATTATTATCTTATTGACCTATCAGTCATGTGTCAGAAGTAAATTCTCCAACCAACAGAAACCTGATTCTAACATCCACTGGCCTCCAACTAATGAACTCGATTGTACCTAGGCCAAATATGATTCTCATGAAAAGTTGACGAAAATAGAAAATCACCTCCGCGATTCGGAAGGAGATCTATTCACTTGTCAATCAAGTATAATATTTTTAGCTAATCTAATTTTTTTCTGTTTATTTTCGCATAGATAACTACTATAAATACGAGCTAATTTTTGTCTATTTTCAGTTCCAAATTTAATTTAAAATTCGACTTATTGAAATTTTTTGACCCATGTTATCGACCAAGACAATGGTGTTCAGACCAACTGCAGACAGACATATTTTGGATCTACAGAATGCAGAATCAGCTACTGCGTGGATTTTGTCTCTTGTGGCGAAATGTCGAGCAGAGAAGAAAAGGGACAAAATCAACACCGATCGTACTGTACGGGACCTGCAAGTAATTAATCTCTTCCTTAGTACGTGCGGGCAAGATGCAATTATTAAATTTAGAAGACTAGTTAGTCCTATGAAATTAATAGACACTCTGTATAAAGACATCAGATTGGCGATTCAAAATTATATTTCTCCTAAAGAGACAGTAGTAACGGTAGAAAGGGCTAAATTTTTGTCCGTAATACAAGTTGTAGGGGAGTCAGATTACGATCACCTAGCACGTCTTAGAGAAGAAGCACGCTGTTTTGACTGCGGAAAACTCAAAACAGCGGCCAACCCCGAAAAGGAGTTGACAAAAATAAAATTTATCTCAGGTTTGAGGGTCACTGAAGCAAAACTTCGACTACTAGACGGTATTCAAGGAAAACCAACAATGTCGAATACTGAAATGACCGAGAGCTTACAGTTCAGAAGTTATGCAATGATTTTTGCAAGTTCTTCATCAGGTAATAATCCCTTTACTGGGAAAGAAGAAGTTGGGCTCAACTTCAAAAAGACCTTTCGAAAGCGAAATGAAAAGTTTACGGCTAAGGAAAGCAACAATTTGTGCACTAGGTGTGGAGGTAAGCCACGTTCTATTAGACCTTGTCCAGCGCTAAGTAAAAAATGCAACACCTGTGAAAAGGTGCAACACTTCTCAAAAATGTGTAGAAGCAAACCCCAACCAAACTCAGATAAATACAATGAACAGAAAAAATTTTGCAAAGAAAATATTTCTTCAGGGCAAGCATCTCCGTTATCGGAGATGGGAATGTTATATACTAATGAACAAATCTTTTGCATGTCTGCGACATGGGAATAAATCTCAATAAATAACTGCAAATTAAAAATGCTGGTAGTCACAGGTGCAGATAGCACAATGATATCATCAAAAATATGGACTGAGCTTGGTAAACCTCAGTTGGATGGTAAGATAAGACATCTCGAAGCTTATGGTGGTCATCAATTAACGCTTCTGGGATCACTTATTTGAGACGTTGAGTGGAACGGAATCAGGCTCACACAAAAACGACTAGCAGTTTTGCAGTCTGATAAAGAATTTGGACTACTTGATAGAGACCTTCTACCCAAGCACGGTGTGAACAACATCACAACTGAACACCTACCTGCTTTAAGGGGTTACAAAACCCATGCGAAGTTGATACCAGGATCACAGCCAATGTTCTGCAAAGCCATAAAAATACCTCTGCCTCTTCAAGACAAGGTGACAGAGAACCTGGAACAGATGGTCAGACAGGGTATCCTTGAGCCGATACAGCCAGGAGGAGTCACTAACGCATCTCCAGTGGTGTGGCAGAGAAGGAAGAGTGTAGAACTGAGACTTTGCGTGGACTTGAAGGTGCATATCAATGGCAAGAAGATGGATGAGGGCCACCCAATACCAGACATGGAGAGGATCTTACAAAACTTACATGGAGCCTCATACTTTGGCAAAATTGACCTCTCAGATGCCTACTATCAAATTGAGCTTGACGAAGAGGCAAAAGGTTTATGCTCAATCAACCAACATCTCAGGAACTGTTCAAGATGTGCCGACTGCTTCAGTGATTGAAAAACTCTAATTCAATCTTCCAGAATGGCATCGAATCAAAACTCAAATGAATCAAAAGTGTTCTAATCTTTCAAGACGATGTGTTGATGTATGAAACTACCAAGGAGCAGTTTGACAGAAGAATTCTTGCAGTCAAGAGCCAACTACGTGGGAAAAACTTTACTATTAATGAGAAAAAATATAACTCAAATTCAGTCGATAGCGTTAGTTCATTGGGATACTCCATTTCAAAGGAGGGAATAGCACCAGATCCCAAAGATGTGGAAAAATTAAAAAATGCAAAAACACCAACTGACAACAAACAACTCGAGTCATTTGTTGGGCAAGCAAATTATACGGAAGACTGATTCTTGATTTTGTAACAAAAATGTTACCCTTAAATAACATGAGAAATAGCGATTTCTCATGCGTCACAATGCAACAAAAAGCCTTTGAAGACATAGAAAATTAATTATGTGCTAACCCTCTTGTAGAGCCTTATAGTTTACAAAAAGAAGCAACAGTTACTGCTTACGCATCTGAAAAAACCATTGGCGGGTTCTTTTTCAAGAAGGACATCCAGTCATATATGAATCGAGAAAATTGACTCCAGTGGAGAAAAACTACTCAAACATAGAGCAGGAAGCACTGGTCATTGTGTTTGTGGTCACTTCCTTCGTGGAATACAATTTACTCTACAGACGGACCACAAACCACTCAAATATCTCTTTGCACCAGACAAAGAAATCCCGAAGACAGCATCAGCTGGAATCTCAGGATGGGCAATAGCTCTAATGGGCTTTAACTATGAGTTGATATACACACCAGGAGAGCAGATACCCCATGCAGATGCTCAGAGCAGAATGAATTTTGACGAAGACGAGTCCGACAACGATCGAATGTGATTCACAATCAATAACAATTGCTTCGCTCAGAGTGATTTGGTGACCCAAGCAAAAATCAAAACTGAACTCGGAACAAACAGAATCTTCCAAGAAATAATGAAACGAATCAAAAGCGGCAATTGGAAACAATGTTCAGAAGCGGAAAAAGGATTCGAACAACACAAAGATGAACTGACCATACACAATGGAATAATCTTCAGAGGTGTTGTTCCTTTCGTTCCAACCAAACTACGACAAATGGTTTTGGCATAAGCGCACGAGACACATCCTGGGAAGAACGCAACTGAGGCATCAGTCACAATTATAGCATGGTGGCCTAGCCTTAACCATTAGTAAATATAAGAATTTCCAAGTGAACAGAGCTAGCCTGCGAAAAACAGTCTCTGCGAGGCCAGAAGCCAACGTTTAGGAATGTCTTCACATGGACTGGGATTATGTTAAGGAGCAAGGCAAAATCTTATTAATTGTTGACGCGGGTTCTGGCTGGATAGAAGCTTTCCCCGCGGGAATTAGAACATCAGAAACATTTGAAATATATCTTAGTCAAATCTTTGCAAGATTCGGAATACCAAAAACTTAAGTATCGGATAATGGTCCTGAATTTGTAAGTGGTGACCTTAAACAGTGGTTTGAATTGAATCACCGGGAATTAAGAAAAAGGAATCACCCATCTATCATACAAGAGCTAATGGACTAGCTGAAAGAGCAGTTCAGACAGTGAAACAGGCACTTAAAGCATGGAGTACCAACCATAATGTGTCATTTTGAGCAGTCCTGCAAAGAGCACTGATGCCACATCGCAACACTTCAAAAATGAGGAGGAAAAGTACATTGAACTCCTGTTGGGACGCACAGTGAGACTACCAGCATAGCAGACTTCAACTTGTGCGAACCCATTCTATTCAAGGCCAATTAAAAGACAAAGACAATTCCTGCTACCTTAATCATCAGGAAGGGCTTGAACACATCTTTCATACAGCCCGAAAACTCAACACGTTCTAGTGAGCGAAAACTAAAATGCGAGACTAGACGAGGACAATCTGAAAACTGAAACAGCAGTGGAGGAGACCATATCTCGATCCGAACCACAACTTCAGAACACAAATGTGGGACCTTCACATGAAGATGAAGATCCTGCGGCCACGTCAGCTGCAGAGCAACAACAACCCAAACCATCAGAGCCTTCACGAACATCAACAAGAAACAGAAAACAACCCGACAGATTTGGAGAACCTATATCCACAAACTTGCTTAAAAAAGGAGGGAGGATGTGATGGTTTCAAAAAACACAAAGAAAAATAGAAATTTTTTTTATTAAAGCTTCAGAGAATAAAAGAAGAACTTACCGGACAAACTTTGTTGTTATGTCGATAAGTAATGGTTTACAAAAATAAGCTCAATTCTAATTTTTTTTAGCGCTAACATTATCTTATTGATCTATCAATCATGTGTCGGAATTAAATTCTCCCACCAACAGAAACCTGATTCTAACATCCACTGACCTCCAACTAATGAACTCGATTGTACCTAGGCCATATATGATTCTCATGAAAAATTGGCGAAAATAGAAAATCACCTCCGGGATTCGCAACTAAGTTCTATCCCCATGTCAATCAAGTAAAATGTTTTTAGCTAATCTACTTTTTCTCTGTATATTTTCGCTTAGATAACTACTATAAATACGAGCTAATTTTTGTATATTTTCAGTTCCAAGATTAATTTAAAATTCAACTGATTAAATTTTTTTGACCCGTGTTATCAGACATGACACAGAAGTTCTCACAAATTTAACAAACGTGTTTCTATAAGACTATGAAGAGTCTTATTCTTTTTTCACAGATATAATATCTTATATAAGCTCTTTCCTTAATATAACACGAACAAATACACAAACGTCTAATAGCTATGCAATTTTTAATGACACACAATTACAGACTGTGAAATGATTTCCATGAGAAAACAATTTAAACACTTAACCATATTTGTCTTCAAAAAAAAAGGTCTGAATGTCAGTTTGCTGAATAATTATTGTTTTAAATTGCATTTTTAACAACATTTTTTCCCAAAAATTTGCATCAATTTTGAGTAATATCAAATTGCACTGATAAAATAAGACACCCAAACAGGTGTTGCATTGACGTTTTAGAGCTAATTACCGTTAAAAATCTAAGATTTTGATGAATGCAATAGAAAATTTTCTGAGAACTGCTATGAATGCGATTTAAAAACTGATTTTCTGCAATATTTTAAGTTTTGGTATTGTGAACGCTAATAAGAAGAGACTCATTTTGTTGATAATATAAAGCGAGAAAGAGATGTCAAAAACCGGCCGAGCAACGGATCAAAAGCCGGTTCTTCAGATTAAGTGAGTCCATTTTGAAGCTGTATGAAGGATTTATATTTTGCAAAGATTGCGTTAAATGCTGTTTATTCAGCATCTGTTTGATGCGATTTGGTTGATTCGAACAGAAAAAAAAACTCGGTCACATCATTGCCTATACACGAGTTTTGCAGCGGAAAAAAAGCTTCTCACAGTAAGTCTCTCTTTGTTCCGAGATAAATCCTCGACCCGCGTTAAAGCACCAAGGTTCAGAACTGGACCTAAGAAAAAGGCTTTAAAAGTGTTGTGGGTTGTCAACATTGACTATATATTTACTATAGATTGACTAAATATTGACTATATATTGACTATATATTGACTATACATTGACTATATATTGTCAACATTGACTATACACAGCACAACATCCTAAATAAAATAGAGTTAGGTTCTCTTCATAGGCCTGGAATATTCTTTTCATGCCGTTTTTCTCGTCGAGCATGATCTTTTCGCAAGCCGAAGGCTGAACTTGCGCAGTGTCCTCGACTGAATTGTAATATTTAATGCCTAGTTTCTCATCAAGGTAATAAGCGTCAAAAAATTCCAAGAAACATCATAAAGATTTAATCTCATATTCAATAAGAGACCTCACGATTTAGAAAATATTAATTTATTTTTCAAGCAATACCAGAAGCAGTTGAGATGAGATACAAAGCACATGACTACGCTGGCGCAAGTTACAATGGCTGGCAAATGACAACAGCCTCTGACATGACAATGAAGCTGTCCTGTGGGTTCGATGTCACCAAATTTCCAGTTGATGAACAGATTTGCACTGTTACCTTTGCCCCTACCGTCGTCAGAGGAAAAGGATACAGAATCAGTAAGTGAAATTTTATTGCTAAAACTTGAAATTTTGCACAAAAGAAATGCTCGTTTTTTACGGGCATTTTGAGCGGAAGCGCTTTAGCGCTTAATTTTCGATTGGAATTTTTGTTTTTATAGGTTTTTAAACTAAGGAAATGATCATGTTTTTTAAACCAAATGACAGGTTTTCAACTGTTACTTTTCGGTATAGACCGTTACTTTTAGGATAAGCAAAAAAATATTGCAAAAAATTCGAAACTGTTCAACAAATTAAATTCAAGAACTATCAAAAGACAAAA
Organism: Convolutriloba macropyga; assembly: GCF_964194025.1. NCBI lineage: Eukaryota > Metazoa > Xenacoelomorpha > Acoela > Convolutidae > Convolutriloba > Convolutriloba macropyga. The sequence continues at coordinate 71,072,075 of NC_134472.1, read as the reverse complement.
ATAGCATCGTATTTGGAATCTAGCTTAACGAGAATACTCGAGACGTTACTTCGTGTCGTTTCTTCTTCGATATTAATTTTTCCGCTTTTTTCAACAATATAGTTTTTTCGCGTCGCAAACTGTCGGTGAGATGTTACTAAGCGATTATATGCTGGATCATGAATGTCTCTCTATTTCGAAAAATTTTTGAGAAAAATATTCGGTATCAAAATATTGAAAAAAATCATTTGTCTAGCGTGGATGAAACATACTGCTTACAATACAGACAAGTTAGAAGTTTATGTAGGTGTTCTTAAGACTGATTTCGGATAATTTCAATGCTGGAAGGTTATAACAATTGCGCATTTTGTCATAACATGAAAACTTTCCAAATGCTGCATTTTTGGGTCAAAATAGACGTTTTCTGTTAAGCGTAGATACAATGCATGACAAATGTGTTTTCATTTGAATGAACATTAATAAGTTCTAAAAACTCAGCTGATTTTCAGTTTGAAAGTTATTAGCCGTATGTGAATCTAATTTTTCCTATTTGGGGTCCTCTTACTTAAGATTTTTTTTCATTAGATTGAAACTTGGCCATCCTATATATTTTTAATTTTACATATTTTTATTACTTAATATCGTATTTTCAAATGTGAATTTCGTGAAATTTGAAAACCCTAGTTTAACTTTAATGTCAAATTTGCTATTATTTGTAAAGAAAATTTAAAATTTTTTAAATACTGGATTAAATTCGCAAATATTTGCAAACAGGTCTGACTATTTTTGTCCCTAATCGCTAGTAGTTGGCTTTGAATGGTGATTTGACCACACATATTGTTAACAATGTGTACTTAAAACCTTTTTTCAATTGAACTAAGCCATCTCAAAGAAATGGTTAGGAAAATAACCCATATTGCTAACTTAAGCAGAGCTCGACCGGAACAAACTCGGCCGATTGTTTGCAAATTTTTGCAAACTTAACATTATTTTGCAAAATTTTACAAATTTGACCACGGAAGAGATAATTTGCAAGTTTTTACAAATTTGGCTTTATCGAGCAAAAATTTGCAAATGTTTGCACATTTGGCCTTAGTTTTTAACTAGGGAAGCTTTTCAAAACTTTAAACGTCAATATTTTTCCATGAAATTAAAAACACAGAGACCATATCTTCAACTATCATTTTTTTTCATGATTTTTCAATGATATGATCTCTCCACAAATTATATCTATCGGCCAAAAAAGGCTCAACAAAAAAAGTATGCGTGCTATAAAGTTCCTAACCCCTATTTTGTTGAGGGTTGGAACAATAAAGTTTTGCGGTGATGATAACACTTCTAAACTACTTGAAAGGATTTGAAAAGCGTTCTATTTCTATAAAGTAGGTTTTTATTTTGCATATGTTTTTGACAAGTTTTTTATGTAAATTGTTGGAAGAACATTCAACATCCCAAAGAAACGAACTTTTTCTTGAGTAACTTATCTTCAACTTCTCGAAAACTTGTAGTACCTTATCAGGATCACGTGAGGGCTTGATAGGATCTTGGTAAAATACTTAACTTCTTACCCGGGTCGAGGTTTTTGTGTAAATTTTTGTAAGAAATGCGGTGAATGCGGTGAATTTTCGTAAGAAATGCGGTGATTGCGGTGACTACTTGCGGTAAAAAAATAATTCACCGATTTTCACTGCATTTCTTATAAAAAATTCACCGCCAAATTCACCGCATTTCTTACAAAAATTCACCGCATAGACTATTATGGCAAATTAATGTAAGAAATGCGGTGAATGCGGTGAATGCGATGAAAAAAATAATTCACCGCTATTCGACCCCTGGCCTAGGTGTCAACGCTAAAAAGCGTTAAATTATGTGAGATTTTGTTGTGGGCTGAAGTATCGATATTGTTTTAAATAAAATCAGTTGGATGCGGATGAAACTGGAAAGTGTTGAAAGCAGACAAAAGTAGTGAGAATATCAAAATATTATTTTTGAACCATTTTTTCTATATGATGGAGCAAATTATCGACCCCCCAACCTAAGTTTTTGAACTCTTGCTGTAATCTACTTTCAAATTTATTTGCAAATTTTCCGAAAAAAATCAGTTCCATGCAAGTGAAACTGGAAAGTGTTGAAAGCAAACAAAAGTAGTGAAAATATCAAAAAATTTTATTTTTAAACCATTTTTTCTTTATGATGGAGCAAATTATCGACCCCCCCCCCCACCCTGAGTTTTTGAACTCTTGCTGTAATCTACTTTTAAATTATTTTTGCAATTTTTCAAAAAAATCAGTTGCATGCAAGTGAAACTGGAAAATGTTGAAAGCAATCAAAAGTAGTGAAAATAAAAAAAATTAATTTTAAAACATTTTTTGATATGATGGAGCACAAAATCGACCCCCAACCTGTTTGAAACTCTTGAATAATCGAAAAAACTGAGTAAAAGTTGCTAAACAGTGAAAAATTGTTGCTGATGGAGATTGTCTGCAGTGAGCTGTCTGATGATGCCTGGTTTGACAAAAAAATCAGCTGAAGCGCTGATTCAGGCAAGAAATGTTCAGCAGGGGGAATTCATAGAAGACACGGTGAATTTTCGTAAGAAATCCGGTGAAATGCGGTGAAAAAAAAAATTTTCACTGCTTATTTCTTACATCTTTTTGCGATGAATGCGGTGAATCGCGGTGAATTATTTTTTTTCACCGCGTTCTCGGTGGCGGTTAATTATTTTTTTTTCACCGCTTAATGCGATGAATTATTTTTTTCACCGCTTTCTTTCAAGCGGTGAATTATTTTTTTTCACCGCTAGATGAATAATAATAATTCACCGGTGAAAAAAATAATTAATCGCATCAAGCGGTGAAAAAGAAGAATTCACCGCCACCGAAAACGCAGTGAAAAAAAATAATTCACCGCGATTCACCGCATTCACCCAAAAAGATGTAAGAAATACGCGGTGAAAATTATTTTTTTTCACCGCATTTCACCGCATTTCTTACCAAAATTCACCACCAAACCTCGACCCGGGTAACACTCCTAGACACCTCACGCACACACACACACACACACACACACACACACACACAAACACACAAACACACCCACGCAAAATTTGTATATACCTAAACGCTTTGCTACAAATAACTTTTTATCGCCATCCGGATTTCTTGCGTAATTGCATACAACCCCCCCCCCCAACAATGCGTTATACGCTTTGTAGTTATTGCGAACGCTGCAAATCATTATGTATAAACATAGCACGCTCGTTTTCGTAGCCATGAGGGGGGGGGGGGGGTAGGCGGAAAAGATGTCAAGATCTATAATAATGTGTTTTTCAAGTTTCTATTCACTGTGTTTGTCATTTTTTGAAATTTCAGGTACTCAAAGACGAACAGCCGAACTATCGGGCTATGTAGAACACGACCAGTGGGAGCTCATTCGACCAGTCACATTCGACATCAAGGAAAAAATGTATGGAAAAGTCTCTTTCTCCGAATTCCAAGCCACCATTCGTCTTCGAAGGCGCTCTCTATTCTACCAATTTGTCCTGATAGGTCCAAACATGCTGATCTACCTTCTCTCAACGTTTGTCTTTTTCTTACCCGTAGAATCGGGCGAAAAAGTATCTTACATTGTGACAATACTATTGGCTGAAGTCGTGACTGTGGGTACCTTGAGTGACATATTTCCAGCCAGCTCCCTCGGGTTCCCAATTCTTGCTTACTTTGTGACGGCATTAACTGTTCATTTGAGTCTGCTCTGTCTTGCTACTGTTTCAGGTACTTATTTCTGCCATCAATTGCTTCAAATTTAAGTTGTTGTATTTCAGCGGAGACGTATTGTAGCGTTTTTGTCTTTCTTAACTGGGTATTAATATGATCAAATAAAAGTTTTCGAGCATGAAAAATCTTTACCGATCAATAATCAACGTAAAAAAATGCTGAGATTTTTAGAAAATGTACTTTTATAAATCTAAAGGGGGAAATTTCTGGCTTCGAACACAGCAATATTTTTATGTTTGGAAATTTTAATGGAAACGGCGGAAAATTTTCAGCTTTTTTTATTCAGAGTTTGCATTGTTCGCTTTTTTCTGTGGATAATTTTTGTTTAAAATGTGAGAAATTACCGCAATTATCAAAATTATAACAAAACCGGAGACTAAATGATTCCGCCATTTTTCTGCTTTCACAACTTAACAATTATTTGTGTCCTTGGGTGACTCCTCGTCAATTTTCCGGACCAAAAAATGCTATTGGAACGTTGTGTTATTGGACCGGGACCCGAGATTTTTTTCTGAAAATTATGAGAGAAATGCGCTGCTCAAGACCTTCAGACTAATACCTGCCTCCTTCAGCCAGCTTTCAGCTAATTTCTTATTAATCAATTACAACCCGCCTCAAATTCGACCTCAATCTGTTTTTCGCCCTTCATTCATTTTATGGGTCAGCATCAAATGCTTTGAAACATTGAAATCCAAGTGTTCAAAAAGCGTGACATAAACAATTGCGCGCTGAAATACGTTGAAAATAGCCAACTTTGCGGAAGACATGCAAAAAATCACGTAACAAGTGCGCTGACTTAAATATATGACTCAGATATATCTAAGAAGTCAAAAGGAATGATTATGTCATTGAGCAACTTCTATCCCATTCCTCATTTTTCTTGCAAAATTTTGCGCCTGTTTCTCGCATATAAATGAGGTAAAATGCGCTGTCATATTGACCCAAAAGATTGTGAATTTTTATCTTCTTATTTGCATAATGGTGTAAAACCAGAAAAGCAAAAATCCTATCCAAAATCTTGATTTGAACCTATATAGAGCAATTCAGTTCAATTTATTGACGGATTTTGCCTCCAAATATGTCAACATATCCCAGGTTGAGGTCCCAGAGCAAAGGTACTTCTATCTGATCAGACCGACCGTAGTAGATCAGAGCGACCTCTTATGAAATATCAATTTTACCGCTAAGGCATACCTGAAATGACTCCAATTGATTTTTTCCTAGCAGATTTTGGCATAATCCGGCAAGAGATGTAGCTTGAGTTCTGCAATTGCACTTAACCGAATTTTGCTCGACCAAAATCAGCTGGAGTCATTTCAGTTATATATTTGCGGTAAAATTGGAATTCCATAGTTCTGCGGAATTGAATCACGTTAAAAATCGGAAAAATTTTTGTTAAACATTCTTCCAGATATCACCTTGAGGCTTTGAGCGTTGATTTAAGCTTATAAGCTATGTTCAAAAAATTACATGTTTTTGACCATTAACAATTAAGGACTAATTTGCAGAATTAAGTTACATATTTGGCGGAAAATAGGCTGCAAAGATTGTAAAGCATCAACTAAGTCCTGTAAATTATCTTTTACGTTTTCTTTGTGTGCATCTGCGATCATCAATTACATTAACGCACTTTGCAGAAATAAGTTACCATTGAAATGGCCAATTTAAAGGTAACTTATTTCTGCAAAGTACGTTAATAAATGCTTCATAATTGGTGCTTTATTTTTACATTAGGGTACCCAAACTTATGTTAAAAGTGCCCATGAACCTAGAAAATGCACAAGACAAAAATCAAGTCTTGGATCCTTTCTGCCAAGAGAAATCCCAAATCTTGTGTCTTGCCTGCCAAGAGGTCACCAAGTCTTGGTTGTACTCTGCACAGAGTGACCCAATACTTGGACCTTCTCTTGGCAGAGAGACCCAAGACTTGGGATTTCTCTGAGCAGAAACCCCAAGGTCTTTTCTCTGTCAATAGAAACCTCAGTCAATTTTTCTCTGTCAATAGAAACCTCAGAGATCGACTCTGGAGTGTTCTCTTAGCAGCCTTGTATTAGACATGATCAGACTCTGAGTCAGGCCTCGGACTTTGCCGGATTTTTTTCTGAATCAGGCCTGATGGTCTCTGGGGGTTCGGTACGGGGGACGTTAATTACATTCGACGCAGATTTCAGCCAGCAATTTAATGGAATTGAATTACGATCCAATTCAAAGTTACCGCTACGATGTTTTTAACCTGGACTCGGCGATTTCTAAATTTGGTATTTTTGAGACACTTTATTGCCAGTTTTCCTTCCAAATAGCCGAGATATTGATAATAACCCAATTCCGCATAGTTAACACGAATCCTATGTATAAAAATAGCATATGGAAAAAAAGTTAAAACACTTGTTAAAATTTGATCGAGGCAATTCAGGTCTGCTTTTGCGGTGCAATTCAGTTCAGACCATTGTGTGAGTGCGAAGATGGTATGATCAGAGGTCGCATTGATCTGTGACCTCAAACTGGGTTACTCTTCACGTAAATTTCTACTGCCCAGATTCAGACCTTGACCTATAAAAAGAATATGCTCGACTGAAAAATGGTATGAAAAGACCATTCTTGACTCAAACAGCCCTGAAAAGACTTTAGCTGGACGTAATCGTTCAACTAGACTTTGGCCACACGCAATTTTTTTTATTCTGGATTTTTGATTCTCGACCCAAATTTTAGCTGCTGACCCAAAATATTGTTCACAATGGACCCAAAAATTTTACATTCCATTCGCGCTCGAAATTGGTTTGTGCTTTTAACGTAATCAACGGCATGACAATTCAAATTTTTCAAGGTGTCTGATATTTTATCGAGAAACGAACTGTGCTATTATAATTATTATATTTCAAATTCATTCGATTAATGAAAAAAATCACTTAAAACAAGCGAAATATTTATTATATTGTTACTTTTTATATTACATTACTGTCAATGTTTGTTTTTTTTAGTCGTGAATATTCACCACTTCTCAGAGGAAGACCACAGTCCGATCATAGAGAAAATTGTCAAGTCGAAAATTGTCCAAGTTCTCCGCCTACGACCATCCAACTCAAAGCCCAAAAGCAAAATTGCCGACAAAGGTTCTCTTTTGATCCTGGAAAATCATCTACTGGAAAACGGAGCTAATGATGCTCTTTGCGAAAATCTGAAGCATTTCAATAACATCTTTCGAGCGCCAATGCAGCAATCCCAAGAGCCAATTTGGAAAATTTTAGCCCTGATTTTGAATCGAATATTTCTATTTTTCCACATGGTGGCAACTACAGCAATACTGCTCTATTTCTATTTCAAGTTCTAAACATTAGGAGGTTATTTAGCTCTTGATGACGATGTTCGAAGGAAAAAATTGCAATCCAGCTTCAACTTTTGGGAAAAACTTCGGAAAAATGAATTGTAGCCATAAATTTTACAAATTGAACAGCGTTATGTAGTGAATCAAAAACAAAAACAATATTGTAGTAGGGTAAATGTTCTGGCAGTTATTTTTTATAACTAATTTTTTTTATCTACACCTGAAGGTTAGTTGAACAGTTAAATAGATTTGATACATTGCTGCAAAAATTACAAAAATTGTGAACGGATCGAAGAATCGAAGCGATAGTTTTTAATTACTGCACAATCTATCTCAGATTATATTTTTTATGAAGCATCGAAAAACCAAGGGAACCATCGGAAAACTATATAGTCGGTTATCTGATATTTTGAATAAATAGTGCTTTGAGTTACATGGTCCAAAGTGATTAACGTGTATAATGAAACTATATTTTAGTTTAGTCTTCATAGAAAACGTTTTAGAAAACACTGATTGAAAGGGCCGTTCAGACAATATCATGGCAAAGGATTAGTTCTAATTTTTATAAACAGTTTCGAACCATTCTGTTTTCTGATTACATTAGATTTCCTAGTTTCTGTTCAGACCCACTTAAGTGTTTTGTTGTTTTGTTGTTCCCCAGGTTGAGGTCCAGATGCAAATTAAGCCTGATCCGACCCACTCGAACGCACACCCGTGTGTTCCTAGACCTCAAATACAGGGTCAGGAAAGCGGTTCGAGCGCAAAATAGTCTGGACCATGGTCTGATTTAGGTCTAATCAGAGGTCAACTCGGTCTGGAGGATCTGATCAGAGCTGGATTCCAGCGCACTTGAGTCCGATCAAAGGCCGTTTCGAATGCACTTGAGTCTTATCAGAGGCCATGTCGAACGCATTTCAATCTGAGCATTTTTTGGAATTTTTTTCTAATGAGTAGGTGACAATGGCTCTGCCACGAGCCAAAAAAGATATCTTTTCGACCAGACACTCATTTGAAGTCCCTTGCCTTCGATCAGAACGATCAGGACTAAAAAGTTCAACCGCTAACGAATGGTCGGTCCCTTTATAAATAGGAAAACCAACTGTAGATTCAGACAATTCTGTCAAAAATAGCTGTAAATATAAATAACTGTCAAACTTCATCTTTGATGCCGGCGAAACTTAGCAATGGCATGCAAATTCTCGATTTAAAATTTTAACAAAGTTTTATTTCACAAAACCCATTTTGATTTCGCATTGACTTCACTGAATTTTCTGTTGGAGACATCAGTTTTTACGGAATGCATATTATAAAGACACTTAAAGTCCCGTTCGTGTTTAGCTATAGTCTCTGATCAGAGGTTATTTTGTCTGGAAAGTCTGACCAGAGGTCATTTCGGGGGTCTTTCCATTTATATCCCCCAGCTTAGTGGTAAAATAACCTATAGCCCCAAATCATACCATTGTTTCCATAATGGGAGGCTATAATTTCAGGGGGACTATAATGGGAAAGAACCCATTCCGGTTTGGAAAGTCTGATCAGAGGTAATTTCAGTCTGGATTGTCTGATCTTAACTCAATTTGGGTGTGAACCTCAACCCGGGATGCAATTTTGGCCGACGATTTCCTTGACGTAGAAAGATGCGAGCGATGACATAGAGTTCCCATCGAGTGCCGACTATTAAAATTGGAAAAAATTTCAATTTGCTTTTCCCGAGGGCTTCAAACGTTCATAAGTCCGAGGATGCTTTTATTTTTATAAGCTTTTGTCCTATTTTGACTATTGTCCTCACTCATTTTTTTCTTAATCTATGAAAATCACTGATATAATAGCTGAAAAACGCTTACTTTGCTAACAGGAAGTCTATTTGCGCTTCCAAAATGCAGTGGTCTGGTTTCTTTTCTTCCAGTTCTCCCTATTTTTGGGTCTAACTTCAATCAATTAACATTCATTTTGCTTAGATTTTTCCATCATTTTAGATTATATCTTTTTGGACATTATATTTTTGAGATGTTTCATTCTCTCGATCCCACTTACTGGGGAAACTAATGCTCATCCGAGTAGTTTTTTGCCCAGTCAACTTAAAAAAAGTTTCCTGATTTCACATTTTTTTGGGGGAGCCACCGAGGTTAAAAGTTTTGCAATGACTTCAAAAAATTCTATTGTTTGTGCAACTTTGCAATAATTTCCACCAAACAGTAAATAAAGTTTAACTGAGTCTGTCGTCACTGATAGAGAATGTTTGCTGAAATTTCTGACCTGTTCTTTCAGCTGAATAATTGTATAATTGAAATTTTTCTTGAAAAAGAGCACCAAATATGTTTCATAGACAATTTTGTCCAAACCTGATGAAAACAAAGACCTAAGACTGTTGCAAACTTTTGAAAACTCAAAAGAGGACTGTTTTTCCTAGCGCTTCATAAGATTGTTTTTGCTCTTTTTTTGCTAGCATAAATCAATCTTTAGTCAAAATGTACAATTTGTTTTGATCTTTTCTCTAATCTTATTGTTGTCTAGTTTTCACTAACAATTTGTGGCTTTGGATAACACTCTCAACTATTGATTGTCTAAAAGATAGTCGCAGCAGGGTCTCCAGTGGTCTATCTCTTTCCTTCGAGCCATGTGTAAAAGTGAAGCATATGGTCATCTTGAAAGCCGTATGATCCCAAGCCGTGTCATATTGTCAAATGCTGTTTTGCTACTTTTAATTCGGGTTAGTTGTCTAGGTTTGCAGAAAAAATTTGTTTTCTCCATGATTCGATTTTGTGAATTGTATTAAGTTTAGCTTCAAAAAATTTCACAGTACCGAAAACAGCAGAACAAACTAACCTCATGGCTTGTAACCCCTTGTTTTTAACCATAAGAAATCAGTGTAGACAATTTGGACTGATAGATGGTTTTATCAGCCACTTTGTGTTTTTTCTCGTAGAAAGATCTGTAATGTTAACAGTCAATGACAAGTTATCACAGTTGTCGAAGATTCTGAACTGGTTTAAAAGTCAAGGTCAAGAAAGTTGTCTCTGTCATTTTCAGTAACGAATATGAAAGAAAACATTCTTCCTCGAAAAGAATGGAAATAGATAAGCACAGTTTTTCAAACAATTTAATTTCTTCTCTATAAATTGTTCTAAGTTTTAATACTGTCGGAGCCATAAATTTGGTACTGACCAATTTTGTCAATATTTTTGATATATGGGAACCTGTGCCTGCTGTTATATCATGAGCTCTGTCGCTTCTCTACTCGCCCTTGGCACCAATTTTTCGCTTTTTTGGCAAAGTATAACTGCTGACAATAAATTTTAGGTTTCTGACCTGCTGAGATTGGTTATGTGTGTTTTCTATTGACCTATTTGACCTTGATTCAGAAGGAGGGTAATTTTGTTTCAAAGTTAACTGTATAATTGCTTTTCTAGTTGTTATTTGCTTGACTTACGTTGCAAAGACATTTGGATACTTAGAAATTGATAAAATATTCACAAATTGATAAAAAGAGGCTGTTCATAACAGATAAATTAATACTGTGTTATAAGACAAAAAATGTTGTGGACGTCCTACCTTTTGATCCAAAGCATCCGCTGGGACAATTTTGAATAGTAGAACTTCATAGAACTTCAATGAATATAGCATTAATCTGTGTTTAACTTTTCGAAATTGGAATTTATTATTAATAGCCGCCCTCATCTTCTCAGCCGGCTATTATAGCGCTCCTATTTTTTTTTTTTTACTTCGTCGAATAAAAAAATGTTTCGCTTTACCTCATTTTGCCGCCTTTTCAACGTTTTGCGTGAAATCTTTTTGACTTCTCTAGGCTAGTTTCTCTCTTCTCTCATTCTGCTAAAAGTGATTTTGAACATCAGTTGCTCAGCAAAGCAATTCAAAATGAACAGTCAGTATAAAAAATTGAAGTCAGAAATAGAAACGGGATAAACCCATAAAGCCCAATTTTAGATGCCCGCTATTTGAACGTCGGTCCTATAAGTATTAGTTACCTCTCTCTAATGCTGATTGTTATTGATAGTAGCCCCTGTAGCCTCTCTCTAAGAAACAGAAGTATGTTCAACTACGAAATGCCATCAAAATAAATCGGACTTAAAAAAAATGTTTTTGTACGAAAATCTTTTTTTTTCAATATCTTCTGTTATTTCAATCCCAGTCATGCTTATTGGAATCAACGGCGGCTATTTTCCGGCAATCTGCCGGGTATGTTAATTAATTTTCAAATTGACAGGGAAAAGTAGAACGACTACCAAAATATATGAATAAAAAACCGAGTCTGAAACCCGGGTCAATTTTTTCCGCCCAAAATGATGTAAGAGTGGGGCTGCAATGGGAGGATTTTTTTAGGAAAATCTAGCTCAAAACTCTTGCGTCTTTTTGGGCTCCATTAGGCTTCCAGCGGGGGTAAAATGGTGTAAGAGTGAGGGGGTAAAAGACGAATTAACCCCCCACTCTTACATATTTTTGGTCTGTCAAGGGGGTAAAATGATTTAAGAGCTGGGGTAATTTCTCCATTAACCCCAAACTCTTTCATCATTTTACCTTCCTTGACAGACCAAAAAGACGTAAGAGTGGGGGGGGGGGTTGGGATAATTTGTCTTTCACCCCCTCACTCTTGAACCAATTTATCCCCGTTGGAAGCCTAATGCAGCCCAAAAAGACGTAAGAGTTTTGAGCTGAATTTTCCCAAAACCCAAAAAATCCTCCCATAGCAACCCCGCTCTTACATCATTTTACCGAATTACCCCTTCACCCTCTGATCAAAATACCCCCAAAATACCCCCACAATTAAATCAATTTACCCCCCATAGACAAATTTTTCCTCCACTCTTACAACAAAATGGGAGGATTTTAGGTAGGACATTCGACCCGGGAAAATAGCCGTCACAAACTTTATGAAGAGAATCCTTTAATTTGTTCTCCTCAGAGTAAATCGCTTTTTGTATTATACTTCGCCACGTTGTCATAAAACAAGCGAACGCTAACTGATAGGGGCCTTCAATTCCATTTAGAAAGTTTATAGTTGGTAGGTAATTTTTTGTTCGATTTGCATCACTTTTTCACATTTCAAATTCATTTGATTCTCAGATATTTTTAAATGATTCAATCGGATGGATTCTTTTCAAGCTTGAAACCAGTAATTCAAAAAATTTGTTTAAAAATATTTAAAAACAGCACCATTCTCAAACGTTCGAACACTTTAAAACTCTCTAAAATATTGAATGAGATTTTATCTCTCTTCTTTGATCCGGTGACAAAAATGACAATAAAACAGGGATGACAGAGCTGCGACAGCCTCTATTTTTTTGGGATGGGGAAATAAAATAGAGAACCAATGTACCAGTTTGTGGACGCATGTTGTCCTAGAAGTTGCGCAATCAAAGTAGACTTTCAACTCCAACCAGACTTAACTATTTTTTTAATGTAACTGGGCCGTTAATTTTCGCCAAGATTAGGTAAGATAAGCGATAAATTTGTTGACAAGTCAGAAAATTCACCGCAATTTTCTTGCATAAATTTGCATTGAATGCGCTGCATTTAGAGATCTATTTTCAACGCATTCGACGCAAAATTAATCAGAGTTCTGCGAGGAATCGTCCGAGTTCTAAACGCTAGTTGCCTATCACTTTACATAATTTTGCGTTTCTAAGCGTTGATCTTCCATATTTTGCGTTGATTTTAGCGTAGATCTTATATAATCTTGTGTTTAATATGGAGTTGATCCTGCTGCGGGCTCGCCATCTCTTCTTCCACAGTGCCTCATTTTCCTTAAGAACTGCACTCCTTATAAGTGGGACTGTAACATCGCGTTGCACAAAATTTTGGAATTGCTAAGCTCAAGTTTAAAATATCTTTTAGTTTTTCCATTAATAGAATATAAATAATTTTGCTTTTCTAAGCGTAATTCTTACAATGTTCAGTACTTATTAGTTGATTTTTGCCAAATTGTGTGGTTGCATAGAGAATTATTGGATTTCATTAAATGAAAACTTGAGTTCAAAACGACGAGTTTTCAAGGCACGTCACGCACCAAATGGAAAAACAAATCTTTTCTGAGACTCTAAAATTTTTAAAGTAACCCTAACCTTCATCCCCTCACTTCCCCACTCCCCCCATCATACTTTTCGCCATATCCCCGCCCACCTCACACACACAAACACACACAGGTTCATAACTAGTCCCCAAAAACTATGTAAAATCAATCCTACTAGTTATTTTCATGACATTACATGTTTAGGGGCAACTGAAGAGCACGTTAAGGAACTACTGTAGAGCATATCTATTGCAGAGAAATGAAAACCGAATGCGAAACGATAAAAAGCGACCAGAAATTTTCAGAAATAATATAAAAAACACCACTCTCAACTTTTTGATCGCTAGAAGAATCTCTAACACGATGAGCGACATCTTATCTCCTTTCTTTCATTCGGTGACAAACATGACAAAAAAAGTTGACAGATGTGTCATAGCCCCTGTTTAATTGGGATTAATTAGGTAAATAATCCGCCTTAAAGTTTAAAAACCAATGTACCGGAAAGAGGACGAATGTTGTCCCAGAAGTTGTTCAATCAATTTTAATTAGATTTTTTTGAGATTTTTTATTTTTACTCATGCAGCAAATTTTTGCCAGGATTATGTAAGATAAGCAGTAACCTTGTTAAAAGTCACAAAATTCACCTAAATTTTTCTACAAAATTTTGCGTTGAATGCGTTGAAAATAAAGATGTAAATTAAACGCTTTCAACGCAAAATTAGTAAAAATTCTTCAGTGAATTATCTTTAGTCAGCGCTAGTTGCCAATTATGTACAAAATTTTTTGGTTTCTAAGCATTGATCTTGCATATTTTGCGTTGATTTTAGCGTAAATCTGTAGATATTACTCAATCTTTAGCGTTGACCTTAAAAAACTCGTGGACTTCTGTGTATCAGATTCGAACCAATGACCTACTGCGTGCTCGTCTAATCTTCTTCACCTGTGCCTCATTTTGTTAAAATTTGCACTCTTCTTAATTCGGTATGTAACATCAAACAGCGCATAATTTTGGTATTTCTAAGCGCAGTTTTTAGATAGTTTTGTGGCTGTCAAGGGGTAGATTTTAATTAATTTTTCTTTTCTAAGCGTAATTCATAAAAATTGCATTTAGCCAAATTCTGGAGTTTCATGGACAATTACCAGGTTTCATAAAACAAAAATTTGAGTTTGAAGCGAGTTTTCAATGAACATAATAAATGAACGAACAAGTCTTTTTTGAGACTCCAATATCAGAAACCTAGCTCTACCCTCCATCCCCTCAGTTATCGAATTATCCCCCCCACTCATACTTACTGCCCACCTCAAACACAAAAGTCCATTCATAGTCCCCAAAACTACGTAAAATCAGTCCTCTTTTTTATATGCGTGACATTATAAGGCACCATGGTTACCGAACAGCAAAATTACATGTTTCGGGGGCGACAGAAGAGCACTTTAAGGAGATACTGTAGAGCATATTTCATAGTTTCTACTCAGTGCAGTGTTTCTGTTGCAGGTTCTTTATGAGCTTGAAGGAAAGCGGTACCAGGAAGAAAGAAAACTTATCGTGTACTGTAAACTTTCAAGTGCAATCATCATCCAGAGGGATCTGGGAACGCTGTAGATAAAAATTGTCCAATTGTGAAAGACCTTGTCTTAAAATTTAAGAAAAAGAACACTCAAAACAAAGCCCATTGTAAAGAACTTTACAAGCTCTGGGACCTTGGGTTTCATTCTCTTTTAAATGTTAATTTTAATGGTTTCAACGTCCCAATACCCTTGCAGAGAGATGACATTTGAATACGAAACAATGAAAAAAAGAACAGGAGTTTTTGGAAAATATGCAAAAAAGGGCCATTCTCATACCTATGATCACTATAAGAACCTCTAAAACAATGAGCGAGATCTTATCTCCTTTCCTCCATCCGGTGACAAAAATGACAATAAAGAGAAATGACAGAGATGCAATAGCCTCTCTATGTTTGGAATTAATTAAAGGAATAAAACATCTGCACCTAAAAGTTTAAAACCTCTGTACAAATATGAGGACGGATGTTGTCCCAGAAACTGCGCAATCAAGATAGACTTCCAATTTCAACTAGATTGAACTAATTTTTTTTAGATGTACCCATGCCGCAAGTTTTAAAAAGTCAGAAAATTCACTGCAATTTTTCTACAAAAAAATTTTCCGGTGAAAGCGTTGATTTTAGAGACGTAAATTGAATGCATTCGACGCAAAATTAGTATAAAATCTCTTTTGAATTGTCCAATTTATCAGCGCTAGTTTTCTATTATGTATCCATAATTTTTGGTTTCTAAGCTTTGATCTTGCATATTTCGCGTTGACTTTAGCGTAGACCTTACATAATCTCGTGTTGAGTTTAGCTCTGATCATACAAATTTTCAACGCATTGACATCTGCGCATGACATTCGAACCACTGACCTAATGGATGCTCGTCAACTCTTCTTCCACTGTGCCTCATTTTGTTAAGAATTGCACTCTTTATAAGTCGGAGTGTAACGTCACACTTCATATAACTTTTTTTGCATTTTTAAACGCAGACTTTACATAGAGATGTGGTTGTCAAGGATTAGATTTTAATTATTTTCGCTTTTCTAAGCGTAGTTCTTACAATTAATTATTCAGTACCTATTAGTTGCTTTTAGCCGAATTTCGGAGTTCCATGGACAATTGTTGGGTTGCATGAAACTAAAAATCGAGTTTGAAACAAGTTTTCAACTTTTAAAACTCTAAAATTGGTAACCTAACCCTAACCTCCATACCCTCACGTTTCCAACTACCCCCCCCCCCATCATACTTATCGCCCACCTCAAACACGCAAGTCCATTAATAGTCCACAAAATATATGTAAAAACATTCCTATATCATGACATCCCTATTGCATGACATTATAAGGCACTATGGTTAACGATGATCAAAAATGCATGTTAAGGGGGCGACCGAAGAGCACGTTTAGAAGCTACTGGATAGCAAATTTAAAAGTGTCTGCCCAGTGCTGTGTTTCCGTTGCAGGTTGTCACGAGCAGGGAGGGAAACGTTAAGAGGAGGGAGGGAAACGTATCCTGTTCTGCAAACTTTACGGTGCAATCCTCGCCCGTAGTGTTCTGAAAACCCTGCACATAAAATTTGTCCACGTTGTGAAAGACCTCGTCTAAGAATTGAGGAAAAGCATGGCCTATTGTCAAAAAATTCACAAGGGCTAGGACCTTGAGTTTCATTTTCTTGTAAATGTTATATTTAATGGTTCCAACCTGCAAAGACTTTTGCAGAGAAAATAAAAAAAATAAAAAACAATAGAAAGTAAACCGAGGGATAACAGTCGACCAAGAACTTGGTTCCAAATAAAGTGAGTTTAGTTGATGTAATATTCTCAATACAATTGAATTTGATGTACAAATTCCTGATTAGCAATATTGCTACAATTGTTTCCTATCTTTTTGCAGTAGAGTGGAATAAATTGCCCAGATTCTGAACAAATCATTACTTTTGAACGCCTTCTACTTTGGCTTTTTCTACCATCATAATTGACTGAGCTAGATAAGGACTAAATTGCTCTACCTGTGGGAAAGCTATCGACGCTAGTTTGATCAGAAGAAGTGTGTCATATAATATGTTCAAATGAATCTGGATCTCAAATCAAGCTGCAAAATTTATAACAAGTTGCAGAAAACAGTATCAAGAGTTGGGACAGCTTGTAATGCTTCTCTGCGACAATTTTGTGAATAACAATGAATGCGTCAATTTCACAAGATGCCGCATCATAGAAAACATGAACAAAAAGAATAAACCTGAAACACAGGAGATAAAAGATTGCCTGAGGAAAATGGAAAATCCTCTCAAGACTAGCGTGGACACAAAATTTGATGAGGCCATCGAGCATTGAGCCATAATTTGAACAAGAACTCTGCTGAGGCCATATCAGTTTAACCAAAAGTTCTAGGAACAACACTTTGGTTGTGACCGACATGGCAAAAAGCGAAGTGCATCTCAACATCCGAAAAATTGTAAGCCTACAAGGATTCAGAAAAATCAGAAAATTTCATCCCAACTGAGAAAGCAGTAAACAAAATACTGGAAGTCATGCTTGTTCCATTACAGATAGAGGAATTGAAAAGACTTGGCAAATTGTGGACAAAAACCGAGAATTCAACTCTGTCAACTGAACATTAAGCGCGCCGGAGAAACAAAATCTCTGTCCTCTGCTAGCTGAAATGCCGCAGAATCAACACACTACAAATTCTTGTGACGAGATTAATTTTTTGGAAGCAAACTGGAACAGTGTGATAAGTGAAAATAATGCCAAAAAGTAGTTCCCGACTTGATCGATAATGCATTATATCAACAAACTCAGAACAGAAAGTCGTTAGTTTTTTTTTGTGGAAAGCAGAAATTTTGAGGATAAGACGGTGGTAGAAAAAATTTCTGCAACTTCGTAAGAGCTGATGATGCGCACACTAATGAAATGGTAGGGAAGGTTGAAATCATTTCAACGTGCCATTCAATTTTTAAAAAATGTACAACTTTAGGATTTTTGACTCTGTGAGCTTAACTACAGTCCTTCGACAAACAAGTTCTTGGCAGTCACTGCCCAAATGTCAATCCAACGCGTCAAAAGTTTGAGTAAAAGGAAAACGCAAGAAATACTTCTAATGGATCACCCACAAGCTATCGGAGAATAGCTGTTACCGAACTGCAAAACATGGTAACATGATCTGCTGAAATAGATATAATACACTACCAAGATGAATAGATTTCTACAAGGGAAACAAAAGAGATATTTAAGCACCTGAAAAGCTGAAACAAATACTTGAACCCACTATAAGCCTTAAAAAATTGTAAAAAGTACGCATTGACCACAGTAGAAAAGTGAAAAATTAAAAATTTTTACGATTTGTTTAGTCAACCACGAAGTTCTTCGAAGTACAGGACATACAACACAGGAATCGAACGGTGACAAACTCCGATGTCTCCAGGAGAGAAACGTCTCGTTTTCTGGTAGAGCTTGACGCAACAAAAACCTGAGGCCCAATTGGCTACCCACCCATGTTTTTCCAGAAGAGGGCAAAAGGTGCAGATCACTTCTACAGAGTTTCATGAAAAACGCAAAAGTCTCAAAAAATTTCAGAGATATTGGAAGATTGCGGCAATCAAAACTGTCTTTAAAAAAGACGCTAAACGGCGAGTCGAAAACTACAGGCCATTATCTCCGCTAAAAAACAACATAAGTATTTTCGAGAAATCCCAGGTCGAGATGGCCAGACCGAAGTGACCTCTGATCAGACCATCTTTGAGCGCACACATGTTCTCGGTGCGCTCGAATTACATGGTCTGGAGAAGACTTCGAGCGCACTTTTGTCTGGACAATGGTCTGGATCTTGTCTGAGCAGAGGTGACGTCGGTCTGGGACGGTCTGACCAGAGGCAGTTTTGAGCGCAAACTTTCGAGAGCACACTAGTCTGATCAGAGGCCGATTCGAGCGAATTTTTGTTTTCAATTTTTTTTTGCTGACTGAGGCTGTCTCTCCCAAGAGTCAATACCAATACAGACGCAGTCTCCCAATACAGACGCATTCTGATCAGAGGCCCATCGAGAGCCTGATGGGTTGATCAGAAACAAGAGGCCCAGCTGATAGCAGCTACCGGTCCCCTTTTGAAAAGATTGCGATTAACTGTAGATCAAGACATTATTATGTAAAGCTGTCTAAGTTCATCTATAAGGTCAACAACATGAATTTTTGTCATACTCAACAAATTGTTTTTCCATCACTTCGGATTTCTTTTAATTGGCAATACTTTTATCATAGGTTTTTCCTTAGTTGAATATATTTCTGAAGACATCAATTTTTTTGAAATGAATATATTATAACAATATTGAGAGATTTTTTATGTTCAAAACCTTTCTCTGATCAGACTATTTTGAACGAACTTTAGTCTGATCAGAGGCAATTTCGAGTGCACTTCAGTGTGATCAGAGACGATTTCGAGCGCACTCCAGTCTGATCAGAGGTGACTTCGAGCGCACTTCAGTCTTATCAGAGGCAATTTTGAGCACACTTCAGTCTGATCAGAGGCGGATTCTAGCGCACACTCGTCTGATCAGGGGTGACATTCGAGCGCACAATAGTCTGATCAGAGGAAGTTTACGAGCGCACTCTAAGCGCACACGGAGCTTAGAGCGCACTCTAGTCTGAGCAGAGTTCAAACCAGTCTGGCTCGGTCTGATCAGAGGTCAATTTTGTCTGGAATGGTCTGATCAGAGGTCATTTCGGTCTGGACCTCAACCTGGGATGTCTTTAAAGTATAATTCTGGTCTTTCGGAAACTTCTGACGAAGAACCAATATGGCCTAATAAGAAAACCATTGGTCTTCTTAAGAAAACCATTAGAGTGCGCTCGAACATGCTACAATTTTTTATAGAAGTCATTCAAGACAATTAATCAGAACACGACTAATAACAACCAACTTATACTCAAATTTCTCGAAAGTTATCGACAAAGGGTCTCACAAAACGTTTCAGTAAAATAAAATCAACCAAGTAAGAATTGATGGATGTCTTCCTGAAATACTCTTTGTCTATATATTTGATAGGAGACGGTACGTAAGAGCTAAAAATACCTGCTCATGAGTGATGCAAGTGTCCGGTGGGGTATATCAATGTTCTTCACTTAGTTACCTTCTCTTCTGGAACTTCATTTCAGAGTGCCCCTTCTGTGTACGGGCGACATGAAGACGCTGATTGTTGGTAAGATTCAAAGTGAATATCCTAATAGGATACCAACTCGGTTTATGAATGGAACTAGCACAGGGAAATGTCTAGACCTTGAAAGCACGAGGACAAGAACGTCCTTATGACCAAAATGTGCTATAGTCCCCCGAAGTAAAAAAATCGTGGAATAAACCTCAGCAAAAATTTCAGCTAGGTAACACACAAAAAAATGACACAAGAAGTTGAACAAAATACTACACAGCATCTGACGGAATGTGAAGTAGAAAGTGAAAACCTTCGCCAAACCGGCATTGTTTTTCGCTCTCCCAGGCTCCCACTCCTATACGGTATTACATGCCTCAGCCCATTGAAAAATATTTGATATAGCTGAAAAATTTTAGCTGAAAAGAAGTGTCGAGTAGATCTTAGGAACACTGGTCTCATACAAAAGCAAACTAAGGCTTCTGAATGCACTAACTGTCTAACAATGCAACTTCAAATGAATAATCTCCTGACTCTCTCCAAGATTGTGGGCGAAAAAAAATCACCACCTGCTAGAAATAAACGAGAGACGAATGTTCAAGCTGCAGAACACCAGACTCGAGAAAACAAGGGGAGACTGCCACCCAGGTTTTGGTCCAGACCCAAATTGAGCTATGATCAGACTATCCAGACTGAAATGACCTCTGATTAGACTTTCCAGACCGAAGTTACCCCTGATCAGACTTTCCAGACCAAAATGATCTCTGATCAGACTTTCCAGACCAAAATGTCCTCTGATCAGACCGAAACCAGACCATTGTCCAGACTATAGTGCGCTTATGATCATACCCAAATTCAGACCATTGTCCAGACTATAAACAGACTATGATCAGACTTTCCAGACCAAAGTGACCGCTTTTCAGACCAAACACAGATCTTTGTCCAGACTATAGTGCGCCTATGATCAGACCCAAATTCAGACCACTGTCCAGGTTATAAAAAGACAATGATCAGATTTTTTTTGTTTTTCCAATACTTTCTTGAAAATTTGGTGCAAGGTTTTCTGTGGTAACTGAAGTATACAAAAAAGTACTCGATACGTTGTCAAATTTCGCGCTCAAAACTCGCTATTTTGATGTTTCAAAATAAATCGCTTTTCAACCTAGTCAAGGACTCGTTCAAATGAACTGAGGGTCTAGTGAGGAGTTTCACTGTCCAAGTACAGTCTGATAGAAAAAGAATTTTTGACCTAGGTGGTAAACAAAAAAAGTACTTGATACGTTGTCAAATTTCGCGCTCAAAACTGGCTAAATAGTGTTTCAACATAAATCGCTTCTCAACCTAGTCAAGGACTTATTCAAATGAGTTGAGGCTCTAGGCAGGAGTGTCACTGTCCGAGTACAGTCTGAGATGGAAAGAATTTTTGACCCAAGTGGCATAGGAAAAAAGTATACGATACGTTGTCAATTTTCGCGCTCAAAAACTCGCTATATACTGATTCAAAATAAATTGCTTTTTAACCTAGTCAAGGGCTTATTCAAATGAATTGAGGGTCTAGGGAGGAGTGTCCCTGTCTGAGTACAGTCTGAGAGGGAAAGAAATGTTGACCTAGGTGGTATACGAAAAAGAGTACTCTCTACGTTGTCAAAATTCGCGCTCTAATATCGCTATATAGTGTTTCAACACAAATTGCTTTTCAACCTAGTCAAGGACTTATTCAAATGAACTGAGGGTCTAGAGTGGAGTGTTACTGTCTGAGTACAGTCTGAGAGGGAAAGAAATGTTGACCTTGGTGGTATACGAAAAAAGTACTCTATACGTTGTCAAAGTTCGCGCTCTAATATCGCTATATAGTGTTTCAACCTAGTCAAGGACTTATTCAAATGAACTGAGGGTCTAGAGTGGAGTCTTACTGTCTGAGTACAGTCTGAGAGCGGAAGAATGAGCTATGTCTCGTTTTGATTCGTTTAGTATTGCAGAAGTTTTTAACAATTTTCGAACTCGAACCTTCGGAAATGACCACATGCTCACTGGTCGATCTTCAATTTTCCTTCAATCAGAGTGTTTATGTTAATAACTGGTTAATATGATTTACAATATCATCGTATCAATTTGTTAAGACTATGTTGAACGTTTTCGGTTGGCTCTTCGGGAAACTATAACAGAACGAGCGTTCGGTACCAATTGAAAAAAGGGCATGGAGACTGAATGCTCGGTGGCTTTGGTTTCCTTAGTATTTAGCAGGACCTAATCAAATCACTTGAGGGTCTAGGGAGGAGTGTCGCTG
The DNA here is from genome assembly GCF_964194025.1 of Convolutriloba macropyga. NCBI lineage: Eukaryota > Metazoa > Xenacoelomorpha > Acoela > Convolutidae > Convolutriloba > Convolutriloba macropyga. Next base: position 71,049,994 of record NC_134472.1, on the reverse strand, counting down.
TCCGAGTACAGTCTGAGAGGGAAAGAATTTTTGACCTAGGTGGTATACGAAAAAAGCACTCGATACGTTGTCAAAATTCGCGGTCTAATATCGCTATATAGTGTTTCAACATAAATTGCTTTTCAACCTAGTCAAGGACTTATTCAAATGAACTGAGGCTCTAGAGTGAAGTGTTACTGTCTAAATACAGACTGAGAGGGAACGAGTTTTTGACCTAGGTGGCATACCAAAAAAGTACCCGATACGTTGTCAAATTTCGCGCTCAAAAAATCGCTATGTTGTGCCTCAACATAAATTGCTTATCAACTAAGTCAAGGACTTATTCAAATGAACTGAGAGTCTAGTGAAGAGTGTCACTGTCTGAGTTCAGTCTGATAGAGAAAGATTTTTTGATTTAGGTGGTATACAAAAAATGTACTCGATAAGTTGTCAAAAATCGCGCTCAAAAAATTGCTATATGGTGTTTCAATATAAATTGCTTTTCAACCTAAACAAGGACATTTCAAATGAACTGAGGGTCTGGGGAGGAGTTTCACTGTCCAAGTACATTCTGATAGAGAAAGACTTTTTGACTTAGGGGGTATCCGAAAAAAGTACTCGATACGTTGTCAAAGTTCGCGCTCAAAAAAAGGCTATATAGTGTTTCAACATAAATTGCTTTTGAACCTAGTCAAGGACTCGTTCAAATGAACTGAGGGTCTAGTGAGGAGTTTCACTGTCCAAATACAGTCTGATAGAGGAAGAATTTTTGACCTAGGTGGTAAACAAAAAAGTACTCGACACGTTGTCAAACTTCGCGCTAAAAAACTTGCTATATAGTGTTTCAACATAAATTGGTTTTCAACCTAGTCAAGGACTTATTCAATTGAATTGATGGTCTATGGAGGAGTTTCACTGTCCGAGTACAGTCTGATAGAGAAAGAATTTTTGACCTAGGGAGTATCCGAAAAAAGTACTCGATACGTTGTCAAAGTTCGCGCTCAAAAAACGGCTATATAGTGCTTCAACATAAATTGCTTTTCAACCTAGTCAAGGACTCGTTCAATTGAACTGAGGGTCTAGTGAGGAGTTTCACTGTCCGAGTACAGTCTGATAGAGAAAGAATTTTTGACCTAGGTGGTAAACAAGAAAAGTACTCGACACGTTGTCAAACTTCGCGCTAAAAAACACGCTATATAGTGTTTCAACATAAATTGGTTTTCAACCTAGTCAAGGACTTATTCAATTGAATTGATGGTCTAAGGAGGAGTGTCACGCTCTGAGTACAGTCTGGGATTGAAAGAATGAGCTATGTTCCGTTTTGATTGGTTTAGTATTGCAGAAGTTATTAACATTTTTCGACCTCGAACCTCCGGAATTGACCACATGATCACTGCTCGATCTTCAATTTTTCTTCAATCAGAGTGTTTATGTTAATAACCGGTTCATATGAGTTACAACATTACCTTATCAAACTTTTAAGACTATGTTGAACGTTTTCGGTGAGCTCTTCGGGAAACTATAACTGAACGACCGTTTGGTACCAATTGAAAAAAGGGCATGGTGACTGAATGCTCGGTGGCTTTGGTATCCTAAGTACTTAGTAGAAACAGGTTGTGATATATATTATTTTAAAGCTCGTTTTATGTTCAATGTAATGCGTTACCTTTGCTTGTGATGGGTTTACTATTGCAGAAGTTATTAACAGTTTTCGACCTCGAACCTCCGAAAATGACCACATGCTCACTGCTTTAACCTAAATTTTTCTTTAATCAGAGTGTTTATGTTGATTATCGGTTAATATGAGTCACCGTTTCATTGTACCAAACTCCTAAAACTATGGTGAACGGTTGCATTAAAACAGTTGTGAGGCATGATCAGGCAGATTTTTAAATTAGTGACTAAAAGTTTAAACGATCGCAAAAAAACAGGATCTGAATGTTTTGCAGTTTTTCACTATTTTCTTTCAATTGGGAACCAAAATTAGTGACCAATAGCGCATTCTCTCTTGTGCATGCCAGTCTTGTATCAAAGTATTAGTGTAAGTCCTGAAAACTTTTTTTGGAACGTTTTTCAAGATTGAATGCTGAAAATCTTAGCTTTTCTCAAATATTAATGGCTGAGTGGTGTTTTGAACAATAGAACAAGTTTTTCGGCAATCGTTTTGTGTTTTCTAGAAACTATTTAGGTTTTAGAAGCTAATTGTATCAAACAATGGGATTAATTCAACTATTTTCCTTTTTTCACGATTTCATCAAATTTCTGTGGATGTTGTTTTATGTCAAAACACACAAAACACCATAACCTTCATGGTGAGGTGGGAAATTTTTTCCCACCTCACCATGAAGGTTTGCCGTGACCTAGAACGCCGAAATAGACTAGAATTACACCCACAAATTCGCCGGGAACGCTGTTTCATGTTGTTTTGCGTCGGTTACGGAGATTTTGGGCTTCGGTGGTAGCCCAAAAAATGGCGTTTGGAATACTATTTTGTTAATATCTTCTAAAGTACTGAACCAAATTAAACGGGAGTAGTCGCATTTTGTTGACACTAAACCCTTCTTGCTTGCACTGCTTAGTTAGTTTCTCAAATCGGCCTAATCAAAAAGTTATTAACGTTTAAATTTGAAAAAAGTCGAATTTTCGGGCTATTCGGGATGACCCAAATTTCGGTACAACAAAGCACGCGATTTACCCTACAAATGTTAGTGGTTTAGAATCCTCAGTTAGTGGGGAGTATCCCCATATATGTTTCTCATACCGTTTTAGCAAGTCCAGATGCCGAATTTTGGCGCTGCAGCCGGAGTACTCTGCTTTTTTGGTCATTTGGTACGGTACGTTTACTTTGGAATAACTCGTTGTAGAGTGAATCGATTTTGATGAAACTTTGTGGTTAAACCCAGCTTGAGCTAAGCTTTGTTTTGATATAGATTTCGTTTCGTTTCGATCAGCAGTTGTTGGAAAATTGGCCAGAACATGTGCCTCAATTTTGAACCGGTGAAGCAGTGTACCTGTACCTGCAGAGCTATGCCAAACCACCTGTAGTGCGATTTAAGGCTTGATTAATGGCTTGTTAGCTTCCTTATATTATGTCAAAGCTTTCTAGCTATTATCTGTAATTTGTTGGACAGATTGTGATGTCAAATTTTAGCTCTGCATGTGGTGTATCTCTCTTCTGGGTTCATTTGGTACGGTACCTTATTTTTGCTATAACTCCTCGAAGAGTGCACCGATTGAGCTCATTTTTTTGATATGATGCGTATCTCAAGCAGTGCTACAAACTGTACCAAGGGCGTTTTTTTGTTCAGCCGTTTTGGAGAAATTGGCCAAAAAACTTGGCCCCATTTTGACCTCCTGAGGAGATGAACACCAAATTGACCGACAGTAAAGACAGCATTTCTTCTTCTTTCAGATTGTTGTTTGTTCAAAAACTGTTTGTATACTTTCTTTGGGACATCTGGAGCGTGCCTGGATTGATTAATGTAAGTGTCTTAATGAAGTTTAGAGTTGTAAATTAGAGATCGAGCACATGAGTCCTTGAAAAAGTGGTCATACTGAGCGAATGCTCATCGGCTTTGATCTCCCAAGTACTTAACGGAAACATGTTGTAGTATGTATAGTTTTAAAGCCTATTTTAGCACCGATCTAATGAGCTATGTCTCGTTTCGTTTCGTTCAGTACTTTAAAAGTTATTAACGATTTCTGACCTCGAACTCCCAGAATTGACAACATGCTCACTGCTCGATCTCTAATTTGTCTTTGATCAGACGTTTAATGTTGATAACCGGTTAATATGAGTTACAATATCATCGTATCAGACTTTTGAGACTATGTAGAACGTTTTCGGTCTGGTCTTCGGGAAACTATAACTGAACGAGCTTTCGGTACTAATTGAAAAAAAGGCATGGTGACTGAATGCTCGGTGGCTTTGATTTCATAAGTACTTAACAAAAACAGGTCGTGATATATATGATTTTAAAGCCCGTTTCATGTTCAGTCTCATGAGATAGGTCTCGTTTTAATTAGTTTAGTATTGCAGGAGTTTTTAACAATTTTCGACCTCGAACCTCCGGAAATGACTACATGCTCGCTGCTCGATCTTCAATTTTTTTTTCAATCAGAGTGGTTATGTCAATAACTTGTTAATATGAGTTACAATAGCATCGTGTAAAATTTTTAAGACTATGGTGAACGTTTTTGGTGCGCTTTTCGGGAAACTATAGGCGAACGAGCGTTTGGTACCAATTGAAAAAAAGGACATGATGACTGAATGCTCTGTGGCTTTGATTTCCTAAGTACTTAGCAGGACTCAATCAAATCAATTGAGGGTCTAGAGAGGAGTGTCATGGTCCGAGTACACTCTAGGAGTGAAAGAATTTTTGACCTAGGTGGTATACGAAAAAGGTACTCGGTACGTTGTCAAATTTCGCGCTGAAAAACTCGCTATATAGTGTTCAAACATAAATTGCTTTTCAACCTCGTCAAGGACTTATTCGAATGAATTGAGGGTCTAGAGAGTACTCGCTATATAGTGTTCCAACATAGATTGCTTTTCAACCTAGTCAAGGACTTATTCAAATGAATTGAGGGTCTAGATAGGAGTGTCAAAGTCCGAGTACAGTCTGGGAGTGAAAGAACTTTTGACCTAGGTGGTATACGAAAAAAGTACTCGATACGTTGTCAAATTTCGCGCTCAAAAAATCGCTATATAGTGTTTCAACATAAATTGCTTTTCAACCTAGTCAAGGACTTATTCAAATGAATTGAGGGTCTAGAGCGGAGTGTCAAGGTCCGAGTACAGTCTGGCAGTGAAAGATTTTTTGACCAAGGTGGTATACGAAAAAAGTACTCAGTACGTTGTCAAATTTCGCGCTGAAAAACTCACTATAAAATGTTCCAACATAAACTGCTTTTCAACCTAGTCAAGGACTAATTCAAATGAATTGAGGGTCTAGGGAGGAGTGTCACTGTCTGAGTACAGTCTGAGAGGAAAAATTTTTTGACCTAGGTGGTATACGAAAAAAGTACTCGATACGTTGTCAAATTTCGCGCTCAAAAAATCGCTATATAGTGTTTCAACATAAATTGCTTTTCAACCTAGTCAAGGACTTATTCAAATGAATTGAGGGTCTAGAGAGGAGTGTCAAGGTCCGAGTACAGTCTGGGAGTAGAAGAATTTTTGACCTAGGTGGTATACGAGAAAAGTACTCGGTACGTTGTCAAATTTCGCGCTGAAAAGCTCACTATAGGGTGTTCCAACATAAATTGCTTTTCAACCTAGTCAAGGACTTATTCAAATGAATTGAGGGTCTAGAGAGGAGTGTCAAGGTCTGAGTACAGTCTGGGAGTGAAAGAATTTTTGACCTAGGTGGTATACGAAAAAAGTACTCGATACGTTGTCAAATTTCGCGCTCAAAAAATCGCTATATAGTGTTTTAACATAAATTGCTTTTCAACCTAGTCAAGGACTTATTCAAATGAAATGAGGGTCTAGGGAGGAGTGTCACTGTCCGAGTAAAGTCTGATAGAGAAAGAATTTTTGACCTAGTTGGTATACAAAAAAAAAGTACTCGATACGTTGTCAAATTTCGCGCTAAAAAACTCGCTATTTAGTGTTTCAACATAAATTGGTTTTCAACCTAGTCAAGGACTTATTAAAATGAATTGAGGGTCTAGGGAGGAGTGTCACTGTCTGAGTACAGTCTGAGAGGGAAAATTTTTTGACCTAGGTGGTATACGAAAAAAGTACTTGATACGTTGTCAAATTTCGCGCTCAAAAAATCGCTATATAGTGTTTCAACATAAATTGCTTTTCAACCTAGTCAAGGACTTATTCAAATGAATTGAGGGTCTAGGGAGGAGTGTCACTGTCCGAGTACAGTCTGATAGAGAGAGAATTTTTGACCTAGTTGGTATACAAAAAAAGTACTCGATACGTTGTCAAATTTCGCGCTCAAAAAATCGCTATATAGTGTTTCAACATAAATTGCTTTTCAACCTAGTCCAGGACTTATTCAAATGAATTGAGGGTCTAGAGAGGAGTGTCAAGGTCCGAGTACAGTCTGGGAGTGAAAGAATTTTTGACCTAGGTGGTATACGAAAAAAAGTACTCGATACGTTGTCAAATTTCGCGCTCAAAAAATCGCTATATAGTGTTTCAACATAAATTGCTTTTCAACCTAGTCAAGGACTTATTCAAATGAATTGAGGGTCTAGGAAGGAGTGTCACTGTCCGAGTACAGTCTGATAGAGAAAGAATTTTTGACGTAGTTGGTATACAAAAAAAGTACTCGATACGTTGTCAAATTTCGCGCTAAAAAAATTCGCTATTTAGTGTTTCAACATAAATTGGTTTTCAACCTAGTCAAGGACTTATTAAAATGAATTGAGGGTCTAGGGAGGAGTGTCACTGTCTGAGTACAGTCAGAGAGGGAAAAATTTTTTGACCTAGGTGGTATACGAAAAAAGTACTCGATACGTTGTCAAATTTCGGGCTCAAAAAATCGCATTATAGTGTTTCAACATAAATTGCTTTTCAACCTAGTCAAGGACTTATTCAAATGAATTGAGGGTCTAGGGAGGAGTGTCACTGTCCGAGTACAGTCTGATAGAGAAAGAATTTTTTTACCTAGTTGGTATACAAAAAAAGTACTCGATACGTTGTCAAATTTCGCGCTAAAGAAATCGATATATAGTGTTTCAACATAAATTGCTTTTCAACCTAGTCAAGGACTTATTCAAATGAATTGAGGGTCTAGAGAGGACTGTCAAGGTCCGAGTACAGTCTGGGAGTGAAAGAATTTTTGACCTAGGTGGTATACAAAAAAAGTACTCGATACGTTGTCAAATTTCGCGCTCAAAAAATCGCTATATAGTGTTTCAACATAAATTGCTTTTCAACCTAGTCAAGGACTTATTCAAATGTATTGAGGGTCTAGGGAGGAGTGTCACTTTCCGAGTACAGTCTGATAGAGAAAGAATTTTTGACGTAGTTGGTATACAAAAAAAGTACTCGATACGTTGTCAAATTTCGCGCTAAAAAAATTCGCTATTTAGTGTTTCAACATAAATTGGTTTTCAACCTAGTCAAGGACTTATTAAAATGAATTGAGGGTCTAGGGAGGAGTGTCACTGTCTGAGTACAGTCAGAGAGGGAAAAATTTTTTGACCTAGGTGGTATACGAAAAAAGTACTCGATACGTTGTCAAATTTCGGGCTCAAAAAATCGCATTATAGTGTTTCAACATAAATTGCTTTTGAACCTAGTCAAGGACTTATTCAAATGAATTGAGGGTCTAGGGAGGAGTGTCACTGTCCGAGTACAGTCTGATAGAGAAAGAATTTTTTTACCTAGTTGGTATACAAAAAAAGTACTCGATACGTTGTCAAATTTCGCGCTAAAGAAATCGATATATAGTGTTTCAACATAAATTGCTTTTCAACCTAGTCAAGGACTTATTCAAATGAATTGAGGGTCTAGAGAGGACTGTCAAGGTCCGAGTACAGTCTGGGAGTGAAAGAATTTTTGACCTAGGTGGTATACAAAAAAAGTACTCGATACGTTGTCAAATTTCGCGCTCAAAAAATCGCTATATAGTGTTTCAACATAAATTGCTTTTCAACCTAGTCAAGGACTTATTCAAATGTATTGAGGGTCTAGGGAGGAGTGTCACTTTCCGAGTACAGTCTGATAGAGAAAGAATTTTTGACCTAGTTGTTATACAAAAAAAGTACTCGATACGTTGTCAAATTTCGCGCTAAAAAACTCGCTATTTAGTGTTTCAACAAAAATTGGTTTTCAACCTAGTCAAGGACTTATTAAAATGAATTGAGGGTCTAGGGAGGAGTGTCACTGTCTGAGTACACTCTGAGAGGGAAAATTTTTTTTGACCTAGGTGGTATACGAAAAAAGTACTCGATACGTTGTCAAATTTCGCGCTCAAAAAATCGCTCTATAGTGTTTCAACATAAATTGCTTTTCAACCTAGTCAAGGGCTTGTTCAAATGAATTGAGGGTCTAGGGAAGAGTGTCACTGTCCGAGTACAGTTTGATAGAGAAAGAATTTTTGACCTAGTTGGTATACAAAAAAAGTACTCGATACGTTGTCAAATTTCGCGCTAAAAAACTCGCTATTTAGTGTTTCAACATAAATGGGTTTTCAACCTAGTCAAGGACTTATTAAAATGAATCGAGGGTCTAGGAGGAGTGTCACTGTCTGAGAACAGTCTGAGAGGGAAAATTTTTTTGACCTAGGTGGTATACGAAAAAAGTACTCGATACGTTGTCAAATTTCGCGCTCAAAAAATCGCTATATAGTGTTTCAACATAAATTGCTTTTCAACCTAGTCAAGGACTTATTCAAATGAATTGAGGGTCTAGAGAGGAGTGTCAAGGTCCGAGTACAGTCTGGGAGTGAAAGAATTTTTTACCTAGGTGGTATACGAAAAAAGTACTCGGTACGTTGTCAAAATTCGCGCTCAAAAAATCGCTATATAGTGTTTCAACATAAATTGCTTTTCAACCTAGTCAAGGACTTATTCAAATGAATTGAGGGTCTAGAGAGGAGTGTCAAAGTCCGAGTACAGTCTGGGAGTGAAAGAATTTTTGACCTAGGTGGTATACGAAAAAAGTACTCGATACGTTGTCAAATTTCGCGCTGAAAAACTCACTATATAGTGTTCCAACAAAAAATTGCTTTTCAACATAGTCAAGGACTTATTCAAATGAATTGAGGGTGTAGGGAGGATTGTCACTGTCCGAGTACAGTCTGATAGAGATAGAATTTTTGACCTAGTTGGTATACAAAAAAAGTACTCGATACGTTGTCAAATTTCGCGCTCAAAAAATCGCTATATAGTGTTTCAACATAAATTGCTTTTCAACCTAGTCAAGGACTTATTCAAATGAATTGAGGGTCTAGGGAGGAGTGTCACTGTCCGAGTACAGTCTGATAAAGAAAGAAATTTTGACCTAGTTGGTATACAAAAAAAAAGTACTCGATACGTTGTCAAATTTCGCGCTCAAAAAATCGCTATATAGTGTTTCAACAAATTGCTTTTCAACCTAGTCAAGGACTTATTCAAATGAATCGAGGGTCTAGGGAGGAGTGTCACTGTCCGAGTACAGTCTGATAGAGAAAGAATTTTTGACCTAGTTGGTATACAAAAAAAAGTACTCGATACGTTGTCAAATTTCGCGCTCAAAAAATCGCTATATAGTGTTTCAACAAATTGCTTTTCAACCTAGTCAAGGACTTATTCAAATGAATTGAGGGTCTAGGGAGGAGTGTCACTGTCCGAGTACAGTCTGATAGAGAAAGAATTTTTGACCTAGATGGTATACAAAAAAAGTACTCGATACGTTGTCAAATTTCGCGCTCAAAAAATCGCTATATAGTGTTTCAACAAATTGCTTTTCAACCTAGTCAAGGACTTATTCAAATGAATTGAGGGTCTAGGGAGGAGTGTCACTGTCCGAGTACAGTCTGATAGAGAAAGAATTTTTGACCTAGATGGTATACAAAAAAAGTACTCGATACGTTGTCAAATTTCGCTCTCAAAAAACCGCTATATAGTGTTCCAACATAAATTGCTTTTCAACCTAGTCAAAGACTTATTCAAATGAATTGATGGTCTAGGGAGGAGTGTCATTGTCTGAGTACAGTCTGAGAGGGAAAATTTTTTTGACCTAGGCGGTATACGAAAAAAGTACTCGATACGTTGTCAAATTTCGCGCTCAAAAAATCGATATATAGTGTTTCAACATAAATTGCTTTTCAACCTAGTCAAGGAGTTATTCAAATGAATTGAGGGTCTAGGGAGGAGTGTCACTGTCCGAGTACAGTCTGATAGAGAAGGAATTTTTGATCTAGATGGTATACAAAAAAAGTACTTGATACGTTGTCAAATTTCGCGCTAAAAATCTCGCTATTTAGTGTTTCAACATAAATTGCTTTTCAACCTAGTCAAGGAGTTATTCAAATGAATTGAGGGTCTAGGGAGGAGTGTCACTGTCCGAGTACAGTCTGATAGAGAAGGAATTTTTGATCTAGATGGTATACAAAAAAAGTACTTGATACGTTGTCAAATTTCGCGCTAAAAATCTCGCTATTTAGTGTTTCAACATAAATTGCTTTTCAACCTAGTCAAGGACTTATTCAAATGAATTGAGGGTCTAGAGAGGAGTGTCAAAGTCCGAGTACAGTCTGGGAGTTAAAGAATTTTTGACCTAGGTGGTATACGAAAAAAGTACTCGATACGTTGTCAAATTTCGCGCTGAAAAACTCACTATATAGTGTTCCAACAAAAATTGCTTTTCAACATAGTCAAGGACTTATTCAAATGAATTGAGGGTCTAGGGAGGAGTGTCACTGTCCGAGTACAGTCTGATAGAGAAGGAATTTTTGATCTAGATGGTATACAAAAAAAGTACTTGATACTTTGTCAAATTTCGCGCTAAAAATCTCGCTATTTAGTGTTTCAACATAAATTGCTTTTCAACCTAGTCAAGGAGTTATTCAAATGAATTGAGGGTCTAGGGAGGAGTGTCACTGTTCGAGTACAGTCTGATAGAGAAGGAATTTTTGATCTAGAAGGTATACAAAAAAAGTACTTGATACGTTGTCAAATTTCGCGCTAAAAATCTCGCTATTTAGTGTTTCAACATAAATTGCTTTTCAACCTAGTCAAGGACTTATTCAAATGAATTGAGGGTCTAGAGAGGAGTGTCAAAGTCTGAGTACAGTCTGAGAGGGAAAATTTTTTTGACCTAGGCGGTATACGAAAAAAGTACTCGATACGTTGTCAAATTTCGCGCTCAAAAAATCGATATATAGTGTTTCAACATAAATTGCTTTTCAACCTAGTCAAGGAGTTATTCAAATGAATTGAGGGTCTAGGGAGGAGTGTCACTGTCCGAGTACAGTCTGATAGAGAAGGAATTTTTGATCTAGATGGTATACAAAAAAAGTACTTGATACGTTGTCAAATTTCGCGCTAAAAATCTCGCTATTTAGTGTTTCAACATAAATTGCTTTTCAACCTAGTCAAGGAGTTAATCAAATGAATTGAGGGTCTAGGGAGGAGTGTCACTGTCCGAGTACAGTTTGATAGAGAAGGAATTTTTGATCTAGATGGTATACAAAAAAAGTACTTGATACGTTGTCAAATTTCGCGCTAAAAATCTCGCTATTTAGTGTTTCAACATAAATTGCTTTTCAACCTAGTCAAGGACTTATTCAAATGAATTGAGGGTCTAGAGAGGAGTGTCAAAGTCCGAGTACAGTCTGGGAGTGAAAGAATTTTTGACCTAGGTGGTATACGAAAAAAGTACTCGATACGTTGTCAAATTTCGCGCTGAAAAACTCACTATATAGTGTTCCAACAAAAAATTGCTTTTCAACATAGTCAAGGACTTATTCAAATGAATTGAGGGTGTAGGGAGGAGTGTCACTGTCCGAGTACAGTCTGATAGACATAGAATTTTTGACCTAGTTGGTATACAAAAAAAGTACTCGATACGTTGTCAAATTTCGCGCTCAAAAAATCGCTATATAGTGTTTCAACATAAATTGCTTTTCAACCTAGTCAAGGACTTATTCAAATGAATTGAGGGTCTAGGGAGGAGTGTCACTGTCCGAGTACAGTCTGATAAAGAAAGAAATTTTGACCTAGTTGGTATACAAAAAAAAGTACTCGATACGTTGTCAAATTTCGCGCTCAAAAAATCGCTATATAGTGTTTCAACAAATTGCTTTTCAACCTAGTCAAGGACTTATTCAAATGAATCGAGGGTCTAGGGAGGAGTGTCACTGTCCGAGTACAGTCTGATAGAGAAAGAACTTTTGACCTAGTTGGTATACAAAAAAAGTACTCGATACGTTGTCAAATTTCGCGCTCAAAAAATCGCTATATAGTGTTTCAACAAATTGCTTTTCAACCTAGTCAAGGACTTATTCAAATGAATTGAGGGTCTAGGGAGGAGTGTCACTGTCCGAGTACAGTCTGATAGAGAAAGAATTTTTGACCTAGTTGGTATACAAAAAAAGTACTCGATACGTTGTCAAATTTCGCTCTCAAAAAACCGCTATATAGTGTTCCAACATAAATTGCTTTTCAACCTAGTCAAAGACTTATTCAAATGAATTGATGGTCTAGGGAGGAGTGTCATTGTCTGAGTACAGTCTGAGAGGGAAAATTTTTTCGACCTAGGCGGTATACGAAAAAAGTACTCGATACGTTGTCAAATTTCGCGCTCAAAAAATCGATATATAGTGTTTCAACATAAATTGCTTTTCAACCTAGTCAAGGAGTTATTCAAATGAATTGAGGGTCTAGGGAGGAGTGTCACTGTCCGAGTACAGTCTGATAGAGAAGGAATTTTTGATCTAGATGGTATACAAAAAAAGTACTTGATACGTTGTCAAATTTCGCGCTAAAAATCTCGCTATTTAGTGTTTCAACATAAATTGCTTTTCAACCTAGTCAAGGACTTATTCAAATGAATTGAGGGTCTAGGGAGGAGTGTCACTGTCCGAGTACAGTCTGATAGAGAAGGAATTTTTGATCTAGTTGGTATACAAAAAAAGTACTTGATACGTTGTCAAATTTCGCGCTGAAAAAACTCGCTATTTAGTGTTTCAACATAAATTGTTTTTCAACCTAGTCAAGGACTTATTAAAATGAATTGAGGGTCTAGGGAGGAGTGTCACTGTCTGAGTACAGTCTGAGAGGGAAAATTTTTTGACCTAGGTGGTATACGAAAAAAGTACTCGATACCTCAAATTTCGCGCTCAAAAAATCGCTATATAGTGTTTCAACAAATTGCTTTTCAAACTAGTCAAGGACTTATTCAAATGAACTGAGGGTCTAGAGAGGAGTGTCAAGGTCCGAGTACAGTCTGGGAGTGAAAGAATTTTTGACCTAGGTGGTATACGAAAAAAGTACTCGGTACGTTGTCAAATTTCGCGCTGAAAAACTCACTATATAGTGTTCCAACATAAATTGCTTTTCAACCTAGTCAAGGACTTATTCAAATGAATTGAGGGTCTAGGGAGGAGTGTCACTGTCTGAGTACAGTCTGAGAGGGAAAATTTTTTTGACCTAGGCGGTATACGAAAAAAGTACTCGATACGTTGTCAAATTTCGCGCTCAAAAAATCGCTACAGAGTGTTTCAACATAAATTGCTTTTCAACCTAGTCAAGGACTTATTCAAATAAATTGAGGGTCTAGGGAGGAGTGTCACTGCGCGAGTACAGTCTGATAGAGGAAGAATTTTTGACCTAGTTGGTATACAAAAAAAGTTTTCTGGCAATTTTACCGAAAAACAATTTAAAACTAATCAAATTTTATTGGATTATGTTGGAAAATTTCTTATCTCAGACAACCACTAGTATGTGAACTCTCAAATACCAAAAGTTTTGTTTATGTTTTTAAAAAAGTTTGTGTTTAGCTGTTATGGAACCAATGCGACTTGGCGTTCCTTTTGCCACTGATACTGAAGCTACACCTCGGAAGAAATTCAAACCGGCGTTCTCACCCGCACAAGTCCAGGGGCGAATTATCAAGCAACCAACAACTGGACGACAACTTGAATTTCTCTTTTTCAATTTTGCCAACGAAGAAAAAGTTCATACAGCAATTATTGGTGACTCTATTGTTGACAACTTGTGCGTCAACAATTGCATTGTTTATTCTCTTTCCGGTGGAGTGGTCTCAGAATTTCATGCACTTCTGGACACTCTAACAAGCTATCGGAATGTCATTCTCCTATTAGGCGGCAATAATTTGTCCAAATTCGATGCAGCCGGACAAGAGCCTGAAGAAGTCTTCAAAGAAATTCAACAACTTTTCTTTGAAATCCGCAATTTGTCTCAAAAGCCAAAGGCTGTTGTATGTACAGTCCTGAAGAGACTGAATGCAAAACATACAAACATAGATTGGTTCAATGCCATTCTGACGAACTCTTCGCTGCCGTCTTTCAAAATGCATCAAGAGGTCCACAAAAAAAAGTGTTTTCTTGAATCTGATGGCGTTCATCTTACTCTGCAAGGTCGCCAAATTTTAGCGTGCGGCATGAACAAAGTCCTGCGCGAAAAATTGTTTATGTGATGTTTGATGTCCTTCTTGCTCAATTGTCTTGGCCTTGCAATTGATTGTTTTAATGCTGTTTTATAATATTTGTTTACTAAATGTTGAAATTTTCATTGAACGAATTGAATCAAGTTAGTTTTATCCGATCAGAGTTTTACCTGCTTCGGCTAAAAAAAATTGCGTGGTTCTAGCAGGTGCTTTACCTGCTTCGGCAAAATATTTCGCGTGTCTTTAGCAGGTGCGTTAACTGCTTGGAGTAAAAATAGGTTTGCGTGTTTTTAGCGGGTGCTTTACCCGCTTCGGCTAAAATTTTTGCGTGTTTCGAGCAGGTGCTTTATCTGCTTCGGCCAGAATCAAAATGAGAGGGAAAATTTTTTTGACCTAGGCGGTATACGAAAAAAGTACTCGATACGTTGTCAAATTTCGCGCTCAAAAAATCGCTACAGAGTGTTTCAACATAAATTGCTTTTCAACCTAGTCAAGGACTTATTCAAATGAATTGAGGGTGTAGGGAGGAGTGTCACTGCCCGAGTACAGTCTGATAGAGGAAGAATTTTTGACCTAGTTGGTATACAAAAAAAGTTTTCTGGCAATTTTACCGAAAAACAATTTAAAACTAATCAAATTTTATTGGATTATGTTGGAAAATTTCTTATCTCAGACAACCACTAGTATGTGAACTCTCAAATACCAAAAGTTTTGTTTATGTTTTTAAAAAAGTTTGTGTTTAGCTGTTATGGAACCAATGCGACTTGGCGTTCCTTTTGCCACTGATACTGAAGCTACACCTCGGAAGAAATTCAAACCGGCGTTCTCACCCGCACAAGTCCAGGGGCGAATTATCAAGCAACCAACAACTGGACGACAACTTGAATTTCTCTTTTTCAATTTTGCCAACGAAGAAAAAGTTCATACAGCAATTATTGGTGACTCTATTGTTGACAACTTGTGCGTCAACAATTGCATTGTTTATTCTCTTTCCGGTGGAGTGGTCTCAGAATTTCATGCACTTCTGGACACTCTAACAAGCTATCGGAATGTCATTCTCCTATTAGGCGGCAATAATTTGTCCAAATTCGATGCAGCCGGACAAGAGCCTGAAGAAGTCTTCAAAGAAATTCAACAACTTTTCTTTGAAATCCGCAATTTGTCTCAAAAGCCAAAGGCTGTTGTATGTACAGTCCTGAAGAGACTGAATGCAAAACATACAAACATAGATTGGTTCAATGCCATTCTGACGAACTCTTCGCTGCCGTCTTTCAAAATGCATCAAGAGGTCCACAAAAAGAAGTGTTTTCTTGAATCTGATGGCGTTCATCTTACTCTGCAAGGTCGCCAAATTTTAGCGTGCGGCATGAACAAAGTCCTGCGCGAAAAATTGTTTATGTGATGTTTGATGTCCTTCTTGCTCAATTGTCTTGGCCTTGCAATTGATTGTTTTAATGCTGTTTTATAATATTTGTTTACTAAATGTTGAAATTTTCATTGAACGAATTGAATCAAGTTAGTTTTATCCGATCAGAGTTTTACCTGCTTCGGCTAAAAAAAATTGCGTGGTTCTAGCAGGTGCTTTGCCTGCTTCGGCAAAATATTTCGCGTGTCTTTAGCAGGTGCGTTAACTGCTTGGAGTAAAAATAGGTATGCGTGTTTTTAGCGGGTGCTTTACCCGCTTCGGCTAAAATTTTTGCGTGTTTCGAGCAGGTGCTTTATCTGCTTCGGCCAGAATCAAAATGAAGTGTTCCGAAAACGTGCTTTAACTGCTTCGGCTAAATTTTTTGCGTGTTTCTAGCAGGTGCTTTACCTGCCTCGGCTGAAATTTTTGCGTGATTTTAGCGGGTGCTTTACCTGCTTCGGCTTAATTTTTCGCGTGTTTCTAGCAGGTGCTTTACCTGCTTTGGCCAGAATGGAAAATAAATGTTCCTAAAACGTGCTTTACCTGCTTCGGTTTAAAAAAAATTCGTGATTCTAGCAGATGCTTTATCTGATTCGGCTTAATATTCTGCGTGATTTTAGTAGGTGCTTTACCTGCTTCGGCTTAAAAAAATTGCGTGATTCTAGCAGGTGTTTTATCTGCTTCGGCTAAATATTTTGCGTAATTTTTAGCAGGTGCTTTACCTGCTTCGACTAAATTTTTCGCGTATTTCTAGCAGGTGCTTTACCTGCTTCGGCCAGAATGAAAAATAAATGTTCCTAAAAGGTGCTTTACCTGCTTCGGTTTAAAAAAATTCGTGATTCTAGCAGGTGCTTTATCTGATTCGGCTAAATATTCTGCGTGATTTTAGCAGGTGCTTTACCTGCTTCGGCTTAATAAAATTGAGTGATTCTAGCAGGTGTTTTATCTGCTTCGGCTAAATATTTTGCGAAATTTTTAGCAGGTGCTTTACCTGCTTCGACTAAATTTTTCGCGTGTTTCTAGCAGTTGCTTTACCTGCTTCGGCCAGAATGAAAAATAAATGTTCCTAAAAGGTGCTTTACCTGCTTCAGTTTAAAAAAATGCGTGATTCGAGCAGGTGCTTTATCTGATTCGGCTAAATATTCTGCCGGATTTTAGCAGGTGCTTTACCTGCTTTGGCTTAAAAAAAATTGCGTGATTCTAGCAGGTGTTTTTATCTGCTTCGGCTAAAAATTTTGCGTAATTTTTAGCAGGTGCTTTACCTGCTTCGACTAAATTTTTTGCGTGTTTCTAGCAGGTGCTTTACCTGCTTCGGCCAGAATTAAAA
>NC_134472.1:70978371-71033003 GCF_964194025.1 Convolutriloba macropyga | reverse complement strand
GACGTACCTTTAGGAATGATTAAAACTATAAGAGCACTCAACAAACCTTTAATGTCCTAGGGTTTTAATAGTTTATCCCCTTTCATAGGACAAATGACAGTTCAGTCGAACAAAAATACGATCAAGCAAAAAAATCGCATAAAATGAAAGAGCCTGGATATTTGTTGCTAACTTTGCTTGAGAGCAAATTATACATACTTGCAACGGAATCATACGCGCTGTATAGAGGGAAACATAGTTTTTTCTTAGGACTTGTGACGTCAGAGCCCCTGAGCTGCTTGTCGTCACGTGATTGGAGCATACGTCTGTGGTTCAGCTGGAAGTGTCTCATTCCGTAGTAAATCTTCACATCAGCTTCGTAGTCATTATCAAGTGTAAAGTTCACTTTGCAAACGCATCTTTGAGCTAAAAAAATGTCATGTTCACAATACACAATCAATATATGGCATTCTGTTTTTAGGTTTAAAAGCGGACAGCATTTTTTTGTAATCAATTGAACAAACATTAATGAGTCCAAATTTAGTGACCAAAGAAACGTAAAAACCGGATATATACCCCCCCCCCCCCAACCTTCAGTGTTTTTTACGCCCCAGTTACAAATTTAATGTTGTTATGTAGCACGTTACTATTTAAAAAAATAGCATGTGCGCCTAGGGGGGGGGGGGGGGGGGGTCCACTAAGCTGGGGGGGGGGGGGGGGATCCTAAAAAGCAATTAGTATTTTCACTACGTCATCGTCTCACCAAATGAGCGTAGAGAATTGAAATGAACCCCAAAATTACCCAATCGGGCTGGTCATGAGGATTATACTGCAACATTCAAACCCGATGGTGTGGGTTGCAACAGCAGAAGATCTCCAACGGGTATCGTGTAAGATCTCGCAAGATTATTGCAAATGACCGGGGATTTTCAAAATATGTACCAACTTACACTCATCTTTGACATGATTTGAGCTAATGAAAAATAAGATTAAATAAGATTGCGTACAGAGATGTCTAACAAAAGAATTTAAACATTGACGATGTTCCATATTGCGGCACTCTTTGCCAAAAAGATTGAATAAAATTTGTTTATCTATTTTACGTTTAGTTGGAAAGTTAAAGTGCGCTTGTAACTAAGAGAAAAATTAATCAAAACATACCCGGCAGATTGCCGGAAAATAGCCTCCGTTGATTCCAATAAGCATGATTGGGATTGAAAGAATAGAAGATATTGAAAAAAAAAAGATTTTTGCACAAAAATATTTTTTAAGTCCGATTTATTTTGATGGCATTTCGTAGTTGAACATACTTCTGTTTCTTAGAGAGAGGCTACAAGGGCTACTATCAATACCAATAAGCAGTAGAGATTGTAACTAAGATTTATAGGAACGACGTTCAAATAGCGGGCATCTAAAATTGGGCTTTATGGGTTTATCCCGTTTCTGTTTCTGACTTCAATTTTTTATACTGACTCTGTTCATTTGGAATTGCTTTATTGAGCAACTGATGTTCAAAATTACTTTTAACAGAATAAGAGAAGAGAAAAACTAGCCTAGGGAAGTCAAAAATATTTCACGCAAAATGTTGAAAAAGCGGCAAAATGAGGTAAAGCGAAACATTTTTTTGTTCGACGAAGTAAAAAAAATAGAAGCGCTATAATAGCCGGCTGAGAACATGAGGGCGGCTATTAATAAACGAAAAACAAATTATCTGCTATTATAAAGTGCAGAAATTCACAAAGTTTGAAAACGCTCAAAAAAGATCAACATAATTTTGCCAGAATCATGATTTAAGCTGAAATGAAAGATATGAAACATAACTTTCTAACGTCGAGTGAATTGCTCTCAAGCAACCTGTCAGAATTTGGCTTTGGTATAGCCAGCTGGGGTTTAGGAATGCTAGCAATGGAAGGGGGTCAATTGCTTGGGGTAGGGTTGGGAGGGCTGGACGGGAGAGGGTTCATATATTGCCAGGGTGGACGAGGTAGTGTTGTGAGGGTGGTGGTAGTGGTTAGGTTTAGGGGTAGGGGTGACTGTGGGTTACTGAGGAAGTCAAACCTTTATGACACCATAAAACTATCTCAAAATAGTTGTGGTGAGTCAAATATTTGAAGACTAGTAGAGATTAAGGCTCTATGAGAGCTGCTCAGTCATTTAATGCCCTATGAGCTTTCCTCTTTATCCGTTTCTGGGGACGAAAAGAGTCAGACGAAAAATCGGCCAATCAAAAAATGCATAAAAAGACCACAGGACTAATAAAATTCCTACAAATTTTGTTTGAGAGAAATCAAAAAGCATGAGCTAGAAATGCATGCATGTTAATCCAGTTTGTTGAAAGTTATCAACATGTTGCGGATATTAGAATCTTGTCTCAATTGTTGTTAACTTGCGGTGTCATTACGTGACCAATGTCTGGTTTCGTTTATGCCAGAATACTAGTTACGAAATGTCAGCCTTTTTTATAAGATATGAGGAACTTAATTGCAAATTTTACGTAGCTCTATTCCTTCGTGGAAAATGGTTACGGTAAACTGAAAATGGTGGCGAGATATTATGCAATGGTTAAGTGACTCTGCTTGAAGTCACTGAGAACTTCTGGCGTTCATCAAGAACCGCGAAGCGGTTCGAGACATTAAGTCAGAATTTCGAAGTGACTTCTGAGTCACTTAATCATGCTTAAAACACGAAACGCGCACGTTTTAAAATGATGAAAGTCAAAGGAAGTCAACTTCTGGCAAATTAGCAACTTCTGGCATTTTTAAAATTTTTTCGGCATTATAAAATGCGCACGTGAGTTTTTTAACTCTTGTTTCCACAAAACGCAAAATGTATTCAAGTTTGCCTTTTCGGACATTGACCACATAATGATATCTGGACTTACATTGATTAGTAGCATCGTAACTTTTGTCAAGGATATGGTCTTTGCATTTGGCACCAGTGTTGTTGGCGTTCGTGAGGTTCCCGCTGCAACCTGCAACAAACAAAAACCCATACGTCCATTGGTGCTGGGAATACTGGCCAACAGGGGCCTCAGTCGTCAAATAAAATCTGGAGAATTTAAAATACAATTTAATTCTGACAGGTAGACAAATATGATTGGTCAAAATACCACTAGTTCGTAGGCTATTACAATAGGTGTGTGTGTGTGTGTGTGTGTGTGTGTGTGTGTGTGTGTGTGTGTGTGTGTGTGTGTGTGTGTGTGTGTGTGTGTGTGTGTGTGTGTGTGTGTGTGTGTGTTGTACGTGTGTGTGCGTGTTGTACGTGTGTGTGTGTTGTACGTGTGTGTGTGTGTGTGTGTGTGTGTGTTTGTGTGTGTGTGTGTGTGTGTGTGTGTGTGTGTGTGTGTGTGTGTGGGTGGGTGGGTGGGTGTGTGTGTGGGTGGGTGGGTGGGTGTGTGTGTGTGTGGGTGGGTGGGTGGTGTGTGTGTGTGTGTGTGTGTGTGTGTGTGTGTGTGTGTGTGTGTGGGTGTGTGTGTGTGTGAGAGAGAGAGAGAGAGAGAGAGAGTATGTATGTGTGTGTTGTGTGTGTGTGTGTTGTACGCGTGTGTGTGTAATTTTATGTGTATGTGTGTGTGTGTGTGTGTGTGTGTGGGGGGGGGGGGGGGGGGGGGGGTGGTGCGTGTACGTGTATGTGTGCGTGTGTGTGTCTGTGTGTTTCTGTGGATGTGTGTGTGTGTGTGTTTGTGTGTCGGGCCCTGTCACCCAATCCAGCGAGCTTTTTGCCCAGTTTTAAATTGTAGTCATCTTATCGGAACGTCCGCACAGTAAAAGAATCGGTCAAACTTTGGCTTTTGTTCATAAGTCCTGTTGTCGAAGGCATTCTTTGTCTTGCGAATGTATTTAGAGCCATTTATAGTGATCTGTTTTTTAGGTTTCTGGCTACAATTGGAAAAATCCTTCAAGCATTTTGTAGATTCATTTTGACCCCACCAAATTTCGAAAATCTGGCTATTTTTTCTTCCGAAACAAGTACATTAAAATATAACGAAAGTTTTCATATAATTGTAACAAGAAATATTATCTACAGATTATCCAGGCATTCGTTAACATTATTTTAAGTATGAAATCAAATAGACTCAATTAAATTTGTAATTTTTTTCTTCTTACCTGTGTAATCCAAATCTATCTCCTTGACAGTCGTCGCCAGAACCAACAGAGCGATAGCCAGAATGAGAAAGGAGAAACCCACCACTAACAAAATGGGTTGGATCCAGGTCTTCCTATAAATTGGCCTCCACCCTGCAAGCTTTTGGTTCTTGAATTTGCGTTTACCCTTCTTGCAACAACACTTGTTCTTGGACGATGCTGAGGACACTTTACCTTTCTGAGATGTTGAACCGCTGCTCACTTTTGAAGATGAAGCATTCGATTTTTTTGTTTTTGTTGTTGACTTTTGCTGCTGACTGAAAAAACTCTTAGAACAAAACACTGTGAGAAAATATTGGACAAAACGGCTCAGCATTCTGAGAGGCCAAACTGAAAACAATACCACCCCACGTTTTATGCTTCAGCCTTAATCAACCTCTTAATAGCAGAGATTAGGGTGTAATTCCCATTCCAATCTTATATACTGTCGAAAAGAGTATCAGAGTGTAATGATAAAAATACACTGAAATTACACTCTTTGCTTTTAGTGTAAATAAGAGTGAATTGATAAAAAATTACACTACTAATTACTCCGTTGCGTTAAATTTTCTCATTTTCAACACATTCGTCTATGAGAAGGGTGCATTTATTAATAATTACACTTTTGTTTACACAATTGATTTAGTTTTCTCTCATTTTTTCTACTCATCTATGCGAAAACTTGAAAAACAAACTCTTCAAAAAATGTGAAAATAAGAAATAGTAGAGTAAATAGAAAACTGATAGTGTAAAAAAGAGTTTCGAAAAAAACACGGGTGTAAAAATGCATGCATTTTGAAAAGACACGTGCTCAGTTAGAAAGACTGCAAACATATGGCATACTGAGTGCATACTGCTCCTAATACTGAAACTGGATACTGATACGGGGCGAAACGAGTGCGCTCAAGAAGCGCTAAGTGTGGGGTTGGGTTCTGTTTCGGGTGCAACGTGGTGCGTTAGTTAGCATTTTTTATAGCCAGAGCAGCTATATTCTTGACCTTCCGGGTCAGTTAGTGGGTGTGTTCATGAACCCACGGGTCATTTAGCAGGTATAATCACAATCTCCCGGGTCATTTAGTAGATGTATTTACGATCTCCCGTGTCTATCAGCACTCCTACTAATAGTTCAATTTGATTTCGCGCGATAACTTCATGAGTTCAGACGTCATCTTTACATGTCCATTTCAGTTCTGAATTATTTTGCCATGACTTCTGTTGAAAAGAAAATCTCGAAAGTTCATTGTCTCTCAATGAGATAGAAAGTACATTTGAGCAAGATATTGTACCTAATAACATAAAATAGCATCTCCAAACAGAACAAAAAAACATTATTTTAGTCTGTCAGAGAGTCTACCCAATGTTGTAATCAACCAGCAGTGCCCTGAGCCTATTTATAAAATTTTTGTTAGAAAAAATTCCAACTTCTGTTCCCTTTTAATCTTAAACCAAAAAATGTTTTTCGTATACAAGTTCTCCCTTCTACTATGATTCCGTGTAATAATTAGCACAAACCTTTGACTAAGCTATAAAAACTGTAGTCGTATGTAAACCTTCCCTTCGACTTGAGTGTTAGGTAATAAAGATCAAATTTTTAGATGACCGAATTCCAAGCCAAGAAGACCAGAGCATCGGCACGAAGATCAACTGGGGTCCAGCGCTTCAGGCGGTAAATCCAGCAGTGGACATTGAAGTGTCTTGCTGAGACGACTTCCTTCGGCGCAGGTTACTAAGCCAGCGTTTGGACGTGTATAGACAACCTCCACGTGGTGCCCCTGGGTAACTGCTAACAGTTAAATTGGCGGTAGTTAGCTAAGCGTGTAGTCGGAGTAGAGCATCTTAAACAAGCTACATCGGGCTCAAAACAAACTCTGTCCTGAATTCCTTACCTGTCATAAGCGCAGGCAAGAACATGAAATTGAGGATTTAAAGCAGCGCCTTGAATAGCGGCCTTCAAAGAAGGGAACAAACTTAGTTCTTTGAGGTTCACTGTTAAAAAGCGGCTCTTTTGGTCACGTCTCGCCAACTTCCACGTGTTGCAAATGTTTCCTATGAGCAGAAGATAGTTTTACTCACCCGAAAATCAGCAAAACATTGAAAATGAAATGGAGACTAGTAAATGAAGTCTGAGTTTTTATTAGTTATTTGGGATATTTTTCGTTTGTGCCACCCCAATATGGTACGCGCCCCCAGTTACGGAGCACGTCCCATTACACAGTAAATCATCATTTAAAAAACGTGGCACGTGTGTCGGGTAGAGCAATTAAAATGCGCCTACTAAGCAGGGGGGCACAAACGGAAAAGATCCGATATTTGGCTACACTCCAATTAAAATCTCTTGTGACCTCTACTTTGTCTGAACTTCCTTGATAGTTGGCAACAAACGCACGGTTAGTATGGTTCAGATGTCAGGGAGCTCGGGCAATTCCTACACTGCATGACTTAATTTGACGACACTGTGTGTTCCCTGCTGACAATTAGATTCTGAAAAGGAATATTGTGCATAGTGATAATTGCTATGGAAGCGATAATAGTCACTATGGAGGTGTGGCATTCACTGATGATCCTTGATTTTTTCGCGAAAACATCTTAGTACACTGTTAGTTCGTGCGTTTCGATTCACTTGAAACCACATTTGTCTGTAAACAAAAACCGAGCAGGCTCGGTAGAGTGCGTTTGCATGTAACGTTCCCATCCCACTAATCCATTTTTCCACCTAATTATTTACAAAACGATGAAGGGAAGAAAACTTCTAGAAGTTCAAACAATTTGCAAAATTAATATGTCTGTCAAACATATTAATTCCAACTCGGTGACATATAGAGAAAAAAAGAACAAAAACTGCAAAGTTAAAAAAATTTAGTTCAATTTTTTGAAAACATTTAATTTCAAATAAGGAAAGCCTGCAGATATCAAATGAAAAAACTTATAGTCATTCATGCCTCCTCTTGAAGACATTGAGACCTGTCTCACTTTAGAATATTTTGGTACGTCTGTAAAAACAAACGACACAGAGTGATGAAAATTGCAAATGAACAAAAATCAGAAAAAATTGGCATTGAAGCCATTAAAGCGAAAAGCAACGCACAAGGAACATTAGATGTTTCTTTTTGTGGTTTTCTGCAACACATATAGTTTGATATACGACCGATAAATAAGGAGACTAGGTAATAAGTGGGCGAAAAAGAACAGGAAATGTAAAGTGAAAAAAATGTCTTTTTTGTTTAAAATTTGATTTTAAAGTAATGAAAACGTCAGCTATTAACTGGAATCATTAAAATGGTTTCCTTGTTTGTTCATATGAAGCAGTCAAAATCTGTAAAAAACCAGAATCTTTCACGGGATTAAAAAAAAGAAAATCAAAAAGACAGAACAAAATTCCCTTGAACTCTACTAGAATAAGATGCCTAACTGGTTAAAAACAATACTCTATTCGCTAAAAACTGATAAAATCGAATGAACAATTTTTTTGAACACAATTAATGTGATATTTGATTTGTTTACAAGACAAGACAAGAGAAAGAACCTCGAACATGGTAAATGGTCCAAAAGTCAAAACTCGTAGAATAAAACGTAGAATCAAAACCAAAAATACCTTACTTAAAAAGTAAAAGCGCTATAAATAATTAGTCTTTCCAATAGAATTTGCTGTCCTTGAGCTGCAATCGAACCTAAAAAGATAAAAAACAGGCAAAGCTCGAAAATCAACTGTTTACTTTGAAAAGAACTTTATTAAAATTCAAAACGACAATAAGTTTTCGACAAAAAAATTAGATAGGTTTCCGTAAAACTATTCAGAAAGACTGGAATCTTCTTCTGGATTTGTCATTCGTAAGCCTTGATTTGAAAAGTTTTGTTCTGTAAATAATAATACACAAACCGAAAAATTCAAAAAAACTTTGTAGAAAAGAGACTGACCAAAATCCGATCTTTTTTGAACTACAAAGAAACGACGATTAAACGAAAACTAAACCTGTTATTGCTGTTCGTCCATCAGAAACATGTAACTTTTCGATTTTTATGTAAATGAATAAATTGAAAAAAGTCAACATATCAAAATTAAATGATGCATTTTGGATATTTTTCGATTTCAGCTAGCAAAAACGAGCGATATTTTAATCGGAGAACACTTTCAAAAGAAGCACATATAAAACTAACCCCCCGTGGAGTTAAAAAAATTGTGTAAGCATTTAAGAAGGTTTGTTAATCCGGCAAAGGTAGAGAATGGACTAGAGGAGCTTATTTCGTTGCCGTTTTTGATGAAGAAATGCTGAATTTGGAAAAATGTAGCAAAAGGTTTAAGGCAAAAATTGGATAAAACAATTCAACAACAATCTTCTGTCTTATAAAACCAAGAATACTGTCGTTAACAGTCTTAACATATTTTCCTGCAAAATTGTTTGAAAAAAATTGCCCAAAAGTTACGAAAGAAATTGAACAAAAACAACAAAAAATCAACCAATTTCAATATTCAATAACTCCGGGGAAAAACGAATTTTGAAAAGTTGCTTCAAACTGATATTCTAAGTTGGACGGTCTTGCTATTGATACCACTCACAATCCTCTAGGTTGAACATGTCGATCGGCCAAAAAGGACTGAACAAAAAAATACCTCTCGAATATATAATTCCTCCCCCACTAAAGTGGTTGGCAACAAAAAAGAGATTTGAAGTCAATTTTGTTTACTGATGGTGTTTTCAATGAGGGATTTTTTTCATAAAAGCTATGCCATAAGTAAAGAGGTCAAATGTAGATGGTTCATTTTTAGTCAAACAATTATCTATGCCATGTTGGTATAGCTTCAAATCTTTGAAATATCTCAGAAACATCAAAGATGAAGTATGTTAGACGTATTTCAATCCCTTTTCTCCAGAAGTGCGCTTTATTAAAGTTTCGTTTCGTAATAAAGAAAGAAGTGTAATGAAGAAAAACTGCGTAAATGGTTGCCCGGGTCGAGGTGTCACCGCTAAAAATCGCTAAAAGATGTAAGACTTGCGGTGAATTTGAGAAAAGGTGTAGGATTTAAGCTCAATGCGATGAATGCGGTAAAAAAATTTTAAGCAGTGGAAAAATTTTTCACCGCAACCAGTAGAAAGCAGTGAAAAAAATTTTCACCGCTACCAGCAGAATGTGGTGAAAAAAATTTTTCGCCGCTAAAATCCCAAATCTAACAAAAATCACCGCTAAATTCAACGCTTATCTTAAATTCACAGGATACATTACTGAAGTAAGTTACAGATGAGAGACGTTGTTTGTGTTACGTTAACTGGTGATACTTAAACAAAAAACTTGATTTCACAAAGAGAAAATCAGTTTTAAGGTAATAAAGTTCTTTGCAGGGGGGTCTCCGGACCCCCTCCTTCCAGTTATATAGCAGCTACAGGACAGTGGTGTGCCGGCGTCAAGGCAAACCAGAGCGGCTCCTCATTTGCTCGACGGCAAAAACTCATTTTTTTATAGAACCGATAACATTTCCTCTTAGGCCTCAAGTTTGGAAAATTTTAAAATTTTCAAAAATTTTTTGTGAAAATTTCAAAAGCTTGAAATCCTAAAATGGTGTGAAATGATTTTCGCGCTATAAAAGAGCGTTCAAAACTGAATTTTTTGTCGATCTGAAAATTTTTTCAGCTATGCTCTACTTCAAAAGATAGGAAAATTTTTTTTTGAAAAAGTCAGTTTGTTAACTTGAATTTTCCATTTATAAAAAGCAACTTTTGTTCATTTATTTATTTTATTGCTTGAGAATCAGCATAACAACAATTGTGACGATAGATTGGAAAAACATTCATTCAGTTTTTTAAAAATTAAAAGTTGACTAACCGGAATATAGTGAACGGTTTGTATATTTTTTGGCAACCTGCCTTCATTTGGCCCAGACGTTAACTTGGAAACTGCTCTCAAGCTAAGACCATATGGTGGCTTAATAGGTACAGACAACTCTTCGTTACACACTTACCTTAAGTCTTATAAATTCCTTCGATTATGTGCAAAACTTCATGAGGTTTCAGATTTTATTGCAGAACAAGTCAGAAAGGCCCAGGATATTCATATGTTTTGCCTCGTCCAATCACAAACGCTTATATTGGTCATCTGACTTCTAATGTTTTGCTTGTTTGTGGAATGTAGAATTCTGAAGTTGTTGTCTTAGGTTTTGAAAGTTTTCATGACAAAAAGACCGGTTTAATAATTAAAGAGCTATCGCTTTGCTCAAATAACTATTCTTACCACCAGTGCCAAAAAATTCACTTTCCGCTGGTGAAAGAAAAAGTCATCAGTGGAATAGTAGATTTTTACACGGTTCATCTTGGAGCACTGGCAGTTATCCTTACTGATTTCCATTCTCAATCTTTATCGCAATTAAACTCCGTTTTCCATCTGGAAGTTTCTATGCAAAAATAAAACAGAAATCGGGATTTCTGCAAACCCTATTGCAGAAAGAAGTAGTAGATTTGAACTTTCTTTTATGCCCCAAAGTTGAGGAACTTTCTCATCCGAACATTTTACCAGTGCTTTGCACTCTTTCAAATTACCCAAGAAACAAAAGAAAAAACATTGTGCTAAAAGAAAAGCAGTTGTAATTCTATTGGCTAACGCTGCTCACCAATGAGTTGTGGAAAAAGTAGCTTTTTCAGATCTGCAGGTGAAATGATCTCCAAGTTTGACAGTGTGCAGTTGCATAACGATTGGCAATCAGCTCACTTTATCAATGATCAGAGAAGGGATTTTAGAATGAGCAGGGCAATACTTTGCGAGGAAACAACAAATTCTTTGCAACACAACCTAGTTTGAGACGCTAAAATATATTTTACGGCTTAAAAATTTTCAAATGCACCATGTTTTTACAAGAGAAAAAAAGAATGCTGACATTAAACCCTTTACCTATTCAAGAGTCACCAGCACGGGTTCAAGTGACCATGGCTGGCTTGTCAACTGTACAAAAGATTATGGCATGCAAGCGAATTATAAAGTGACTTACAAAAAGGAAGAAAAAGACTCTAGATATACTACATATATATGTTTTATGGTTCAGTGTGTTTCTAACAAAAAAAGTGAACACAACAATTGAAGTTTTAAATCAATTTTGATATTTTTTTCAAATGAGTCACAAAAAAGATGAAATAGTTTTCGCTGGTGGAGTAGGTTTGAATGACTAAGGTTTTGATGAAGGAAATTATCAGTATCGGTCCTGGGAACTTTGTAATTCAAGACTACCACGACCGGAAGTTGTCGATTTAACTCAAATTTTAATTATACTGTTTCTCATGGGATTTCTTTGATCAAATTTGTGTTTGTTCATCTTGATTTTGAAGGGTCAACATTTTGATTTTTTATTGATTTCATTCACTGTTGGCTACGCGCTTCCTAGTCCCAAGCTATGAACAAGACAAATTCAACAAACCATCGATGTTTATGACTGTTTTTGGGCCATAATGTTGTGGTAAAACTAATCTCATTTTACAAATTTTACTGAGACACACATTTAACCCAAAATTTGAACCCATTTATTACTTCTATCAACATGAGGAACCAAAATTCGGCTCTATAGAGCGTAAATTGAAAATTTTTTTCCGAAATCTGTTTCCTGGGTTTGAACTCATTTCAATACCTAGAAACTGGACTGCTTGTTTTTGACAATTCTTGTGAGGAAATTTTCAATGACAAAAAGTTTTCTATACTTGCAACTACCAAGACGTCGAAGAAATATTGGCGTCATTTACGTTAAGCATAATTTATTCCAACAGAGTAATTGGCGAAATGAGTTTTTGCCGTTGAGCAAAGGAGGAGCCGCTCTGGGTTGCCTTAATGCAACCCAGTGTCCGGTAGCTGTTATATGACTGGAGGGAGGGGTCGGGAGAACCCCTGCAAAGAACTTTACCACCGAAAAACTGATTTTCTCTTAGTGAAATAAAGGTTTTTGTTCAAGTTCCATCAGTCTGAGGGACGCTGTTTGTTTTACGTTGACTGGTCAAACATAAACAAAAAAATTTTGCAGGGGGTGTCCACGATTAGGGATTTCATTAACAAAATCCCACCCGGGTCGATGTTTGATCAAAAAACAATGTAAGATTAGCGGTAAATATCGGTAATAAAAAACTTTTTCACCGCAAAGCGCCCGCATCTTTTAGCGTTGAATGCGGTGAATGAGGCGAATTTTTGTAAGATTTGCGTTGAATTTAGCGGTAAAAGTTTTTTTTCAGCGCTTTCACCGGATCTCTTACAAAAAAGAAACTACCGTACAGAGGTTCGAACCACTCACCTATAACATGTCATCAACTTCTTATTCCACTGCGGCATCTGTAACTTACTTCAGTAATGTATCCTGTGGATTTAAGATAAGCGT
The DNA here is from genome assembly GCF_964194025.1 of Convolutriloba macropyga. NCBI lineage: Eukaryota > Metazoa > Xenacoelomorpha > Acoela > Convolutidae > Convolutriloba > Convolutriloba macropyga. The sequence continues at coordinate 71,020,562 of NC_134472.1, read as the reverse complement.
TGAATTTAGCGGTGAATATTTGTACGATTTGGGATTTTAGCGGTGAAAAATTTTTTTCGCCGCTTTCTACTGGTTGCGGTGAAAAATTTTCTTTCACCGCCTATGCCATGAAAAAAAATTTCCACCGCTTAAATTTTTTTTTACCAGATTCTTCGCATTGAGCTTAAATCCTACACTTATTCTCAAATTCACAGCAAATCTTACATCTTTTAGCGATTTTTAGAGGTGACACCTTGACCCGGGCAACCATTTACGCAGTTCTTCTTCATTACACTTCTTTCTTTATTACGAAACGAAACTTTAATAAAGCGCACTGCACAAGAAAAGGGATTGAGCAGCGCTAGCCAAAAGAATTACAACTTTCCTTTTCTTTTAGCACAATGTTTTTTCTTTTGTTTAACGGGTAAATTGAAAGAGTGCAAAGCACAGGTTATTGTTAAATTGGATGAATATTCCTCAAATTTTGGGCATGAAAGAGAGTCAAAATCTACCACTTTTTTCTGCAATAGGCTGTGCGGAGATCCCGATTTCTCTTTTCCTTTTGCATAGAATCTTTTGACACAGAAAATTAATAAAACTATCTGGTGTTTTTTCTGAAATTACTCTCAGGCAGCTCGAGTTTTTGCTTTAGCGTACATAACCCTTTCCTCCTTATATGTTAAGTTTGTTTGGAGGAAGACAGATAAAAATTTGCTGGACCTTGTTGAAGAATATTTGAACAAAAACGCAAACAGTCTGAAACTTTTAGAACCAAGTCGGTGAGTAAATGTCCAAGAGGTATTTTTGTTGCTAGTTCTTACCTTTTTTAACAAACTTGTGTTCTTGCAAATTTTGTCAATATAAGTGATCTGCTGTATGTCCTTGGGTGACTTGGACAAAATGATGCGTATTGTTTTCAGATCAATAGTTCTTGGCCAATTACTCTGTTGGAACAAATCGTGCTTAACGTAAATGAGTTTCCAGGTATTGAAAGGAGTTCAAATCCAGAAAACATTTTTCGAAAAAATATTCAATTTACGCTCTGTAGAGCTGAGTTTTGGTTGCTCATGTTGATAGAAGTAATAAATGGGTTTAATTTTTGGGTTTAATGTGTGTCTCCGTAACATTTGTAATATGAGCTCAGTTTTACCACAGCATTACGGCCCAAAAACAGTCATAAATATCGATGGTTTGTTGAATTTGTCTTGTTCATAGCTTGGGACTAGGAAGCGCGTAGCCAACAGTGAATGAAATCAATAAAAAAACCAAAATGTTGACCCTTCAAAATCAAGATGAACAAACACAAATTTGATCAAAGAAATCCCATGAGAAACAGTATAATTAAAATTTGAGTTAAATAGACAACTTCTGGTCGTGGGTATCTTGAATTACAAAGTTCTGAGGACCGATACTCATAATTTCTTTCATCAAAACCTCAGTCATTCAAACCTACTCCAACAGCGGAAACTATTTCATCATTTTGTGACTCATTTGAAGGAAAAATTATCAAAATTGATTTAAAACTTCAATTGTTGTGTTCGCTTTTTTTTGTTAGTAACGCACTTAACCATAAAAATTATATATGTAGCATATCTAGAGTCTTTGTCTTCGTTCTCGTAAGTCACTTTACAGTACGCGACCACTTATATTGGTCATCTGACTGGTCTAACGCTTTGCTTGTTTGTAAAAACGTTTGAAAGAAATTTGTTCATTTGCTGGAATGTAGAATTCCTTAGGTTTTGAAGGTTGTTGTCTTAGATTTTGAAGGTTTTTGTCCCAAAAAGACCAGTTTTTTAATTAAAGAGTTATCGATTTGCTCAAATAACTATTCTGACACAATCTTATTTTTAGCTTCAGTGCCATAAAATTCATTTTCAGATAGTGAAAGAAAATCTCATCAGTGGATTAGTAGATTCTTACACGGTTTATCTTGGAGCATTGGCAGTTATCGTTACTTATTTCCATTCTAAATCATTATCGCAATTAATTTCCGTTTTCCATCCGAAAGTTTCTATGCAAAAGGGAAATCGGGATCTCTGCAAAGTCTATTGCAGAAAGAAGTAGAAGATTTGGACTCTCTTTTATGCCCAAAAGTTGAGGAACTTTTTCATCCGATTGAACAATAACCTGTGCTTTGCACTCTTTCAATTCACCCGTGAAACAAAAGAAAAAACATTGTGCTAAAAGAAAAGGAAAGTTGTAATTCTTTTGGCTAGCGCTGCTCACCAATGAGTCGTGGAAAAGATAGCTTTTTCAGATCTGCAGGTGAATTGATCTCAAAATTTGACAATGTGGCGTTGCATAACGATTGGCAGTCAGCTCATTTTATCTTTGATCAGAGAAGGGATTTTAGAATGAGCTGGGCAGTCCTTTCCGAGAAAACAACAAATTCTTTGCAACAAAACTTAGGTTGAGACGCTAAAAAATTTTTTACTGCTTGAAAACTTTCAAATGTACCATGTTTTTATAAGAGAAAAGAGAAAACTGACACTTAACCTTTTACCTATTCATGAGTCACCAGCACCGGTTCATGTGACCATGGCTGACGAAAGTCTGCCTGATAAAATCAAACAGGTAGATAGCAAAGAGACGTGGAGTCAATTGTCTACTATACAAAGGATTATGGCATGCAAGCGAACTACAAAGTGACATAAAAGAAGGAAGACAAAGACTCTAGATAAACTACATATGATTTTTTTATGGTTCGGAGCGTTACTAACAAAAAAAAACAAACTCAAAAATTGAAGTTTTAAATCAACTTTAATATTTTTTTTCAAATGAGTCTTAAAAAAGATGAAATAGTTTTCGCTGGTGGAGTAGGTTTGAATGACCGAGTATTTGGTGTATGAAATTATGAGGAACGGTCCTGGGAACTTTTAATTCTAGAATACCACGACCGGAAGTTGTATATTTAACTCAAATTTTAATTATAATGTTTCTTATGGGGTTTCTTTGATCAAATTTATGTTTGTTCATCTTGATTTTGAAGAGTCAACATTTTGGTTTTTATTGCTTTCATGCACTTTTGGCTACGCGCTTCCTAGTCCAAAGCTATGAAAAAGATAATTTCAACAAGCGATCGTTATTTATGACTGTTGGTGGGCCGTAATGCTGTGGTAAAACCAAGCTCATTTTACAAATGTTACTGAGACAAACTTTTAACCCAAAAATTAAACCCATTTATTACTTCTATGAACATGAGTAACCAAAACTCAGCTCTATAGAGCGTAAATTGAAATTTTTTTTCGAAAAATGTTTTCTGGATTTGAACTCCTTTCAATGCCTGGAAACTCATTTACGTTAAGCATGATTTGTTTCAACAGAGTAATTGGCAAGAACTTTTGATTTGAAAACAACCCACATCATTTTGTCCAAATCACCCAAAGACATACAGCAGATCACTTATATTGACAAAATTTGCAAGAACACAAGTTTGTTAAAAAAGGTAAGAACTAGCAACAAAAATACCTCTTGGACATTTACTCACCGACTTGGTTCTAAAAGTTTCAGACTGCTTGCGTTTTTGTTCAAATATTCTTCAACAAAGTCCAACAAATTTTTATCTGTCTTCCTCCAAACAAACTTAACATATAAGGAGGAAAGGGTTATGTACGCTAAAGCAAAAACTCGAGCTGCCTGAGAGTAATTTCAGAAAAAACACCAGATAGTTTTATTAATTTTCTGTGTCAAAAGATTCTATGCAAAAGGAAAAGAGAAATCGGGATCTCCGCACAACCTATTGCAGAAAAAAGTGGTAGATTTTGACTCTCTTTCATGCCCAAAATTTGAGGAATATTCATCCAATTTAACAATAACCTGTGCTTTGCACTCTTTCAATTTACCCGTTAAACAAAAGAAAAAACATTGTGCTAAAAGAAAAGGGAAGTTGTAATTCTTTGGCTAGCGCTGTTCACCAATGAGTCGTGGAAATGGTAGCTTTTTCAGATCTGCAGGTGAATTGATCTCCAAGTTTGACAGTGTGCAGTTGCATAACGATTGACAATCAGCTCATTTTATCATTGATCAAAGAAGGGATTTTAGAATGAGCAGGGCAATCCTTTCCGAGGAAACAACAAATTCTTTGCAACCTAGGTTGAGACGCTAAAAATATTTTACTGCTTGAAAAGTTTCAAATGTATCATGTTTTTACAAGAGAAAAAGAGAATACTGACACTAAACCCTTCACCTATTCGAGAGTCACCAGCACCGGTTGAAGTGACCATGGCTGACGAAAGTCTGCCTGGCGATATCAAACAGGTAGACAGCAAAGAGACGTGGAGTCAATTTTCTACTATACAAAGGATTATGGCATGCAAGCGAACTACAAAGTGCAATACAAGAAGGAAGACAAAGACTCTAGATATATTAGATATGATTTTTAAGGTTCAGAGCGTTACTAACAAAAAAACGAACACAAAAATGAAATTTTGATATTTTTTTCAAATGAGTCTTGAAAAAGATGAAAAAGTTTCCGCTGGTGGAGTAGGTTTGAATGACCGAGTATTTGATGTAGAATTTTATGAGCAACGGTCCTGGGAACTTTGTAATTCTAGAATACCACAACCGGAAGTTGTCTATTTAACTCAAATTTTTTTTATAATGTTTCTTATGGGGTTTCTTTGATCAAATTAGGGTTGCTCATCTTGATTTTGAAGAGTCAAAATTTTGGTTTTTTTTTGCTTTCATGCACTTTTGGCTACGCGCTTCCTAGTCCGCAGCTATGAACAAGATAATTTCAACAAGCGATCGATATTTATGACTCTTGTTGGGCCGTAATGCTGTGGTAAAACCGAGCTCATCTTACAAATGTTACTGAGACACACATTTAACCCAAAAACTAAACCCATTTATTACTTCTATCAACATGAGTAGCCAAAACTCAGCTCCATAGAGCGTCAATTGAAAATTTTTTTTCTAAAAATGTTTTCTGGCTTGGAACTCATTTCAATACCTGGAAACTCATTTACGTTAAGCATGATTTGTTCCAACAGAGTAATGGGCCAAGAACTAATGATCTGAAAACAACCCACATCTTTTTGTCCAAGTCAACCAGAGACATACAGCAGATCACTTATATTGACAAACTTTTCAAGAACACAAGATTGATAAAAAAGCTAAGAACTAGAAACAAACATACGCTTTGGACTCTTACTCACCGACTTGGTTCCAAAATTTTCAGACTGCTTGCGTTTTTGTTCAAATACTCTTCAACCAAGTCCAACAAATTTTTATCTGCCTTCCTGCAAAGTGGTTATAACTAACTTAACACATGAGGAGGAAAGGGTTATGTATGCTAAAGCAAAAACTCAAGCTGTCTGAGAGTAATTTCAGAAAGAAGCACCAGATAGTTTAATTAATTTTCTTTGTCAGTGATTGCTCAACGTAATCAATGACAATGTTCCAGTTAACAAGCACTTACTTAAAAATCAAGAACATCAATTCCAGCAGTTATTTTCAAAGGAAACAAGTCTTAAGAAAAAGGGATGATATATTTTGGCGGGAAAATCAGAACTTATCAAAGAATTAGGATCCTCGTGCTATCTTTAATTAAAAGTCAAATGAAGCTTGCTGAAGAGTTTGTTTTGATCCCTGAGAGAATCTTTATATCAAAAAAACCAAATCACCGAAGAAATTTTTGAAAATCCAATTTATCAACAAAAAGCCACTCAGTTATCTCTCCTAAAAAGATCTAATCCAAATTTTGGGCAGAGCAGTTAAAAAAATACAAGATACTGACATAAGCACTGGTAGATCGATCACGAGAGCAAAGAGTACCGGTGATGGAAAAGGTGACCTAGACGACGTAATATTAGAAATATTTGTTAGTCATGACAGTGATATAGAGCCTGTGGTAATAAAACGGAAGAACTCACCATTTGACTCCATAATGATAGAACTGAAATTATAGGATGAAAGCAATACAAAAACAGCTGCAATTATCCTGAAAGAAAATTTTCATTTCAATAGTGTCTCCATTAGTAATAGGGAAAAATATTCTCAATAATGACGATGAAACTCAAGGAGTGAAGGTACCAAGTTTTTTTGTGTAAAATTTACAACAACCAAACAAAAATCACGTTCAGAAGTATTGCAAAATCTGGAGTGAACTTGATAAAGCAGCCCACTTGGTGTACAACACTTATGCAAAAGTACTCGATGAGTTTTACAGTGAGGTGGAAGAAGACCAACCTTATCGAAAACAAAAAAAAAACAACATCAGCAACAACAAAAAGAACTAAGAGGAAGATCTGAGACAAAGGAAAAAAATTCAAGACAAAATTGGTGAGACAATCTGAGACAAAATTGGTGTACAACACTTTTGCAAAAGTACTCGATGAGTTTTACAGTGAGGTGGAAGAAGACCAACCTTACCGAAAACAAAAAAAAACAACATCAGCAACAACAAAAAGAACTAAGAGGAAGATCTGAGACAAAGGAAAAAAATTCAAGGCCAAAGTCGATGAGTACAAAACAAAAAAGAGAGACAAACACACAAGTAGGAAAAACTGGGTTTTCTATAGGTGAAGTGAAGAAACTTGACAACCTCTATCTAAAAGCTCGAGTTGTCTGAGAGTACTTTTAGAAAGAAGCACCAAAAATAGTTTTATTAATTTTCTGTGTGAGTGATTGCTCAATGTAATCAATGGCAATGTTCCAGTCAACAAGCAGTTACTTAAAAATTAAGAAGATTAATTCCAGCATATATTATCAAAGGAAACAAGTCGGAAGAAAAAAGGATGATATATTTTGGCGAGCAAAACAGAACTTATCACAGAATTAGGATCCTCGTGTTATCTTCAATTAAAAGTCAAATAGAGCTTGCTGAAGAATTTATATTGATCCCTAAGAGAATTTTCACATTAAAAAAGTTCAACCACGGAATATATTTTCGATAATCCAATATATCAACAAAAAACAGTCAGTTATCACTCCTACACAGGTTTAATCCAAATTTTGGGCAGAGCAGTTAAAAAAATACACGATGATGACACAAGCACTGATAGATTGATAACGAGAGCAAAGAGTACTGGTGATGGAAAAAGTGACCCAGACGACGTATTATTACAAATATTTGTTAGTCATGACAGTGATATAGAGCCTGTGGTAATAAAACGGAAGAGTTCACCGTTTGACTCCATAATGCTAGAACTGAAATTATTGGACAAAGCAATACAAAAATAGCTGCAATTATCTTTAAAAAATGATTTCAAGAGTATCTCCATTAGTAAAACGAAAAATGTTCTCAATAAGGACGATGAAACTCAAGGAGTGAAAGTACCAAGTTTTTTTTGTGTGAAATTTACAACAACCAACAAAAAAATTCTCGTTCAGAAGTATTCCAAAATCTGAAGTGAACTTGATATAGCAGCGCACTTGGTTTACAATTATCATGTAAAAAAAGTACTCGATGAGTTTTACAGTGAAGAGGAAGAAGACCAACCTTATCGAAAACAAAAACATCAGCAACAACAAAAAAAATCTAAGACGAAGATCTGAGACAAAGGAAAAAATTAAAAGCCAAAGTCGACGAGATCAAAACAAAAAAGACAGACGGACAACCACATAGAAAAAACTGGGTTTTCTATAGATGATGTGAAGAAACTTGACAACCTCTATCTAAAAGCTCGAGCTGTCTGAGAGTACTTTCAGAAAGAAGCACCAAATAGTTTTTTTTAATTTTCTGTGCGAGTGATTGCTCAATGAAATCAATGGCCATGTTCCAGTCAACAAGCAGTTACTTAAAAATCAAGACGATTAATTCTAGCAGTTATTATTTAAGGAAACAAGTCTGAAGAAAAAGAGATGATATATTTTGGCGAGAAAATTAGAACTTATCACAGCATAAGAATCATCTTCCTTTCTTCCATTAGAAGTAAAAAAAAACTTATCGAAGAATTTGTTTTGATCCCTATGAGAAACTTTATATCAAAAAAATCCAACCACGGAAGAAAGTTTTGGATATCCAAAATATCAACCAAAAAGCCACTCAGTTATCACTCCAACACAGGTTTAATCCAAATTTTGGGCAGAGCAGTGAAAAAAATACAAGATGATGACACAAGCACTGATAGAATGATAACGAGAGCAAAGAGTACCGGTGATGGAAAAAAGTGACCCAGACGACGTAATATCACAAAAATTTGCTGGTCATGACAGTGATATAGAGCCTGTGGTAATAAAACGGAAGAATTCACCGTTTGACTCCATAATGCTAGAATTGAAATTATTGGATAAAGCAATACAAAATAGCTGCAATTATCCTGAAAAGAAATTGATTTCAAGAATATCTCCATTAGTAAAAGGAAAAATGTTCTCAATAAGGACGATGAAACTCAAGGAGTGAAGGTTCCAAGTTTTTTTGTGTGAAATTTACAACAACCAACAAAAAAATTCACGTTCAGAAGTATTCCAAAATCTGGAGTGAACTTAATATAGCAGCCCACTTGGTTAACAATACTCATGCAAAAAGAGTACTCGATGAGTTTTAGAGTGAAGAGGAAGAAGAAGACGAGCCTTATCAAAAACAAAAAAACATCAGCAACAACAAAAAAATCTAAGAGGAAGATCTGAGACAAAGGAAAAGAATTCAGAGCCAAAGTCAATGAGAACAAAACAAAAAAGACAGGCGTACACACGCGTAGAAAAAACTGGGTTTTCTATAGATGATGAGAAGAAACTTGACAACCTCTATCTAAAAGGTCCGAGCTGTCTGAGAGTACTTTCAGAAAGAAGCTCCAAATAGTTTTATTATTTTCTGTGTGAGTGATTGCTCAATGAAATCAATGTCAATGTTCCAGTCAACAAGCAGTTACTTAAAAATTAAGAAGATTAATTCCAGCATATATTATCAAAGGAAACAAGTCGGAAGAAAAAAGGATGATATATTTTGGCGAGAAAATCAGAACTTATCACAGAATTAGGATCCTCGTGTTATCTTCAATTAAAAGTCAAATAGAGCTTACCGAAGATTTTGTATTGATCCCTAAGAGAATCTTCATATTAAAAAAGTTCAACCACGGAAGATATTTTCGATAATCCAATATATCAACAAGAAAAACACTCAGTTATCACTCCTACACAGGTCTAATCCAAATTTTGTGGAGAGCAGTGACAAAAATACAAGATGATGTCATAAGTACTGACAGATTGACAACGAGAGCAAAGAGTACCGTTGATGGAAAAAAGTGACCCAGACGACGTAATATCACAAGTATTTGTTAGTCATGACAGTGATATAGAGCTTGTGGTAATAAAACGGAAGATTTCACCGTTTGACTGCATAATGCTAGTACTGAAAATATTGGATAAAGCAATACAAAAATAGCTGCATTTATCCTGAGAAAAAAATGATTTCAAGAAAATCTCCATTAGTAAAAGGGAAAATGTTCTCAATAAGGACGATGAAACTCAAGGAGTGAAGGTACCAAGTTTTTTTGTGTGAAATTTACAACAACCAACAAAAAAATTCACGTCCAGAATTATTCCAGAATCTGGAGTGAAATTTATATAGCAGCCCACTTGGTTAACAAAACTCATGCAAAAAGAGAACTAGATGAGTTGTACAGTGAAGAAGAAGAAGACCAGCCTTATCGAAAACAAAAAACATCAGCAACAACAAAAAAATCTAAGAGGAAGATCTGAGACAAAGGAAAAGAATACAAAGCACAAGTCGATGAGAACAAAACAAAAAAGACAGACGGACACACGCGTAGAAACAACTGGGTTTTCTATAGAAAATGCGAAGAAACTTGATTACCTCTATCTAAAAGCTCGAGCTGTCTGAGAGTACTTTCGGAAAGAAGCACCAAATAGTTTTATTAATTTTCTGTGTGAGTGATTGCTCAATGAAATCAATGGCAATGTTCCAGTCAACAAGCAGTTACTTAAAAACCAAGAAGATTAATTCCAGCAGTTTTTATCAAAGGAATCAAGTCTGAAGAAAAAGGGATGATATATGTTGGCGAGAAACTCAGAACTTATCACAGCATTAGGATCCTCTTGCTTTCTTCAATTAAAAGTCAAACAAAGCTTGCCGAAGAATTTGATTTGATCCCTAAGAGCAAATTTATATAAAAAAACGAACCAAGGAAGAAGTTTTTGGATAATTCAATATATCAACAAAAAGCCACTCAGTTATCACTCCAACACAGGTCTAATCCAAATTTTGAGCAGAGCAGTGAAAAAAACACAAGATGCTGACACAAGCCTTGATAGATTGATCACGAGAGCAAAGAGTAACGGTTGTGGAAAAAGTGAACCAGACGAAGTAATATAAGTATTATTTGTTAGTCATGACAGTGAAATAGAGCCCGTGGTAAAAAAACGGAAGGATTCACCAATCGACGCCATAGTGCTAGAACTGAAATTATAGGATGAAAGCAATACAAAAATAGCTGCAATTATCCTGACAAAAAATTGATTTCAATAGTGTCTCCATATTGACGATGAAACGCAAGGAGTGAAAGTACCATTTTTTGTGTAACATTTACAACAACCAAAAAAAATTCACGTTCAGAAGTATTCCAAAAACCTGGAGTGAACTTAATATAGCAGCCCACTTGGTTAACAATACTCATGCAAAAAGAGTACTAGATGAGTTTTACAGTGAAGAGGAAGAAGACCAGCCTTTTCCAAAACAAAAAAACATCAGCAACAACAAAAAGATCCAAGAGGAAGATATGAGACAAAATAAAAAAAATTCGAAGCCAAAAGTCGATGAGAACAAAACAAAAAGACGGCCGGACACACGTGTAGAAAAAAAAATGGGTTTTCTATAGATGATTTGAGGAAACTTGACAACCTCTATCTAAAAGCTCGAGCTGTCTGAGAGTGACTTCAGAAAGAAGCACCAAATAGTTTTATTAATTTTCTATGTGAGTGATTGCTCAATGTAATCAATGGCAATGTTCCAGTCAACAAGCAGACACTTAAAAATCAAGAAGATTAATTCCAGCAGTTATTATTTAAGGAAACAAGTCTGAAGAAAAAGAGATGATATATTTTGGCGAGAAAATTAGAACTTATCACAGCATAAGAATCATCTTCCTTTCTTCCGTAAAAAAAAAACTTATCGAAGAATTTGTTTTGATCCCTATGAGAAACTTTATATCAAAAAAATCCAACCACGGAAGAAAGTTTTGGATATCCAATATATCAACCAAAAAGCCACTCAGTTATCACTCCAACACAGGTCTAATCCAAAATTTGAGCAGAGCACTGAAAAAATACAAGATGCTGTCACAAGCACTGATAGACTGATCACGAGAGAAAAGAGTACCGGTTGTGGAAAAAGTGAACCAGACGACGTAATATTAGAATTATTTGTTAATCATGACAGTGAAATAGAGCCTGTGGTAAAAAGACTGAAGGATTCACCAATCGACTCCATAATGCTCGAACTGAAATTATAGGATGAAAGCAATACAAAAATAGCTGCAATTATCCTGAAAAAAATTGATTTCAATTGAAAATATTGTCTCCATTAGTAATATGAAAAATGTTCTCCATGATGATGATGAAACTCAAGGAGTGAAGGTACCGAGTTTTTTTGTGTAAAATTCACAAGAACCAACAAAAAAATTCACGTTCAGAAGTATTCCAAAATCTGAAGTGAACTTGATATAGCAGCGCACTTGGTTTACAATTATCATGCAAAAAAAGTACTCGATGAGTTTTACAGTGAAGAGGAAGAAGACCAACCTTATCGAAAACAAAAAAAACAACATCAGCAACAACAAAAAGAACCAAGAGGAAGATTTGAGACAAAAGAAAAAAATTCGATGCCATAAGTTGATGAGAGCAAAAAAAGACAGACGGACACAAGTGTAGAAAAAACTGGGTTTTCTATAGATGATGTGAAGAAACTTGACAACCTCTATCTAAAGGACCTGCGTCATTTTGAAACGAAAAAGGTTAGCAAAATTTGAGTAAATTAACAATGAAACAAATTAAAATGTATCGGGAAACGAAACTATTCTTCAACAAATATCGTTCACGTTGCCCCAGAACTCCAAGTATTAAAGTAATTGTTAACAAACCAAATGAGGTCTGGTCAGTAGATCTAGCATTTGTTGATATTTTTGCAAAATACAACAGTGGTGTAAATTATCTTCTTGTTGCAGTTGACCGTCTGTAAAGATATCTCAGGGTGGAGCTACTGAAAACAAAATATGCTACAAAAAACATGAGATTTTCAAAAAGATGATCAAACATAAACAAACTAAAAAAATTTGGCTTGATGATGGGACAGAGTTCCTCGGTGTTTTCAAAGCTCTCTGCAATGAATGCGGAAATCATTTATACAGTACTTTTAGTGAGAAGTACTCTGCTTTTGGAAGAATTATACGTTTGCCCAAAAATATATTATACAGATACTTAGAAAAGTGACTATTCATATCTAGTTAAACTGGATTCATTAGATAAAAACATCAGTTTTAGACTTAGTCGAACAATCAAACTCTCTCTAAAAAAGTCATAAAAACGACGTTCTGTGGCTTTTACTGTTCATTGCAAATACAGGATTTTCTCAAAAACCAAAATTTTTTCTGGGTGATATTGTACGACTACAGAAAAAGGAGGAGACTTTGGAAAGGGTTACGAACAGTCTCATACAGAGAAGATTTTTGAAATTTCATGTATCCCAGCATGGAACCCTCCAACGTATCCTCTTATCAATACCGACAAGAAAATTATTCAGGTAAATTTTATCAAACCGAACTTCATTTAGTACGAGAATCTCCTCTGCAAAAAGGCAAAACAAACGTTTCGAAGGTGAATTTACGGTACATGTAATATCCTCTACTTCGATGGAGATTTTCAATCAAGACACTTTGGCTTCGCTCAGGAATTTTTTCAATAATGAAATATAACTGTCGGTAGACAGGAGAATAGTTTAAAGTGAAATTATTTTTCTGACTAAAATAGAACACATCACAATTGGCATCCCCTCCTTACAGTTAAAGTGGTTTAGAAGATCCCCATTGGAATAGCTCTGGAATTGATGTCATATCGCGTCTATACAACGGTGAACGATTAGGTTTCATGCCAGGAACATTTGTTACTGTGCCACAGTGGTCAGCTATTATTGAAAGAACTGTTGGTTCACCAAATCTTTCATTCAGAGAAATTAAAAGTTCCGGTAAGTTTGAAACTGTTTTGGAAAATACGAGGGAATTACGTTTCGAAGCGATAGAATTCCAAGTAATACGGCTTTCAAGAGCATCACTGACGGACGAGGAACACACATTAGGTACAAAATGGACACAATTGCAAACAAATTAATGCAAAAAGATGATAACCAAGGCTTTTATGGTTGAATTTCCAGATAATCTTTGCAACGCGAAACATTTGATATTCATTTATACAAACATTATTGGGTATCAATACGTTGGCGATGCAAAAACAACTTTATTACGAGTCATTGATTCAAAACAACTGTTGAAAAACGGTAGCATCTGTGAGCTTGAACCAAATATATACTACAAAAAAATTCTTTCAAATACGATTCATTTAATATTCATTGAACTACGTATTGAAACAGGTAAATCAGTTCCCCTTTTCAGGGACCGGAAAACTCAATCTGACGTTACAGTTTATAAAATCTGGCGAATAAAGCAATGGAATCAAACTACACCAATCAAGCATCTGCTATTTATCGGGACACTATCGACAAACAAGTAGCAGCTTTAGAGCCTTAGCAAGTGAAATTGGACAAACCGCTCTATCTATTGAAGAACAATTTATTATACAAGCAGCAAAACGTGTTGGGAAAAAAACTTTTGTTAGAGAGCGTACTGGAGTTAATGGACGTTGTCAGTAAAAAAAAATCGCCAAACAAGCGCTAAAAAACACGATATCAGTTAACGTCAAAAGAAAAAAGGAGGCTCATTGGCACAGGGAATGAGACAAAAACGGATGAATTGTACACGTTTTAAACGTTCACGCTCAAAAGGGATAAAAGGTGGTTAAAGAAGAAAATCTTTGCCAAAGTTAAAAATGATCGGTATTATGTTACCAACAGAGGCAACACATAGTTCCTTGATTTTATCTAAAAAACCAGCGCTTCTGTAAACTTTGATGGTAGCTTTAAGGGCCCGTTTATAAACCTAACGGAACCATGCTTGAGTTTGAGGTCACTGGAGACAGAAATAAATCTATTGATCATTAAATAAATTTAGTGGAAATCAAATGCAAGATAGTACAGGCTTCTGAAGCTGTTTTGAAATATGACACTGGAGCTGCAATAGACGAAACCAAAACAGACGCTCCCTACTTCTACAATAATCTTTTACGTTCAATCTCTGCTTACTGTACAGTATCAGCCAACGGATTAGAAATTTCAAATGCACTGAAACCGAAATTTCTCACAACAAAGATACAGAGACTACTTGGTTGGCTTGCCAACGTTGTTCGTAAGAAGACAATTCTGGAGTTAAAGCAACAGCTGAAGTTAACAGACTAAAAGCTTTGGTTAGACAATCTGCTGAATGAGCTTTTTATTGAAAAATTGGCAGTAGATTTTTTTTACATGCGATCGACATTTTTTGAGCGCAGACACCCTGCGAATTTCTTTTCGACGATCGATAGATGGCTTTTTTATAATTTCCAACGATGCTGGAAAATCATTTGAAGTAAAAATTATTGAAGCTTATTTGTGAGAAAAATGACAATGAATGATGATATCGTTTATGCCATTGAAAAAAATTTGCTATAAAGTTCTGCGTCCTAACTTTACTCGGAAACTATAGCTAAAGCATTTTTGGTTTTCATTGGTTTGCAAAGTTGAAAACAGAAAGATGTATTAAGCAGGGAGCCTATGAGACGTCTTGCAATTTGAGCAAAAAAAAGCTTTCTTAGAGAGCGAACAACTCAGTCCTTTCAACTTTTGTATTTGAATCTGGAGCATATTTGTATTTACCGAACTGGACTCCCCGCTAACGACAGCCTCATTAATATAATTGACGTAAAATGCTTGTACTTCAACGCAATGTCAGATTTAGCCTATATTGACAATGGATATGAAAAAATTTATCTGAATACCCTTAACTTTTTTCATGGTGTTTGAAAAAATCAAGAAAAATAATTCAAGCAGTTATTATCAAAGGAAAAAAGTCTTAGGTAAAAGGGATGATATATTTTGGCGAGAAAATCAGAACTCATCACAAAATTTGGATCCTCGTGCTATCTTCAATTAAATGTCAAATAAATCTTCATAACAAAAAAATCCAACCACGGAAGAAATTTTTCGATAAACTAAAATAACCGAAAGCCACTCAGCTATCACTCCAACACAGGTCTAATCCGAATTTTGAGCAGAGCAGTGAAGGAAATACAAGATGCTGACACAAGCACTGATAGATTGATCACGAGAGCAAAGAGTATCGGTGATGAAAAAAGTGACCCAGACGACGTAATATTAGAAATATTTGTTAGTCATCACAGTGATATAAAGCACGCGGTAAGAAAACCGAAGAATTCACCAATTGACTCAATAATGCTAGAACTGAAATGATTGGATAAAGCAATACAAAAAGAGCTGCAATTAATCTGAAAAAAAATTTTGATTTCAAAAGTGTCTCCCTTAGTAACAGGAAAAGTGTTCTCAATAATGACAATGAAACTCAAGGAGTGAAGGTACCAAGTTTTTTGTGTAAAATTTACAACAACCAACAAAAAAATTCACGTTCAGAAGTATTCGAAAATCTGGAGTGAACTTGATATAGCAGCCCACTTGCTTAAGAATACTCATGCAAAAAGAGTACTAGATGAGTTTTACAGTCAAGAGGAAGAAGACCAGCCTTATCGAAAACGAAAAAACATCAGCAACAACAAAAAGATCCAAAAGGAAGATCTGAGACAAAAGAAAAAAATTTGAAACCAAAAATCGATGAGAACAAAACAAAAAGGCGGACGGACACACGTGTAGAAAAAAAAATGGGTTTTCTATAGATGATTTGAGGAAACTTGACAACCTCTATCTAAAAGCTCGAGCTGTCTGAGAGTAATTTCAGAAAGAAGCACCAAATAGTTTTATTAATTTTCTGTGTCAGTGATTGCTCAATGTAATCAATGGCAATGTCCCGGTCAACAAGCAGTTACTTAAAAATCAAGAAGATTAGTTCCAGAAGTTATTATCAAAGGAAAAAAGTCTGAAGAAAAAGGGATGATACATTTTGGCGAGAAAATCAGAACTTACCACAGAATTAGGATCCTCTTGCGATCTTCAATTGAACGTCAAATAGAGCTAGCTGAAGAATTTACTTTGATTCCTAAGAGAATCTTCATATTAAAAAAATTCAACCACGGAATATATTTTCGATAATCCAATATATCAACAAAAAGCCACTAAGTTATCACTCCAACACAGGTCTAATCCAAATTTTGAGCAGAGCAGTGAAAAGAATACAAGATGCTGATCCAAGCACTGATAGATTGATCACGAGAGTAAAGATTACCGGTTGTGGAAAAAGGGAACCAGACGACGTAATATTAGAATTATTTGTTGGTCATGACAGTGAAATAGAGCCTGTGGTTAAAAAAACGGAAGGATTCACCAATCGACTCCACAATGCTAGAAATGAAATTATAGGATGAAAGCAATACAAAAATAGCTGCATTTATACTGAAAAAATTGATTTCAATAGTGTCTCCATTAATAAAGGGAACAATGCTCTCCATATTGACTATGAAACTCAAGGAGTGAAGGTAACAAGTTTTTTGTGTAAAATTTACAACAATCAACAAAAAAAATTCACGTTCAGAAGTATTCCAAAATCTGGAGTGAACTTGATGTAGCAGCTCACTTGGTTTACAATTATCATGCAAAAAAGTACTCGAATGGTTTTACAGTGAAGAGGAAGAAGACCAACCTTATCGAAAACAAAAAAAACAACATCAGCAACACCAAAAACAACCAAGAGGAAGATCTGAGACAAAAGGAAAAAATTCGATGCCAAAAGCTGATGAGAGCAAAAAAAGACAGACAAACACACGTGTAGAAAAAACTAGGTCTTCTATAGATGATGTGAAGAAACTTGACAACCTCTATCTAAAGGACCTGCGTCATTTTGAAACGAAAAAAGTTTGCAAAGTTTGAGTAAATTAACGATGAAATAAGTTAAAAAGTATCTGGAAACGAAACTATTTTTGAACAAATATCGTTCACGTCGCCCCAGATTTCCAAGGATTAAAGTAACTGTTAACAACCTAAATGAGATCTGATCTGTAGATCCAGCATTTGTTGATAAATTTGCAAACTACAACCGTGGTGTAAAATATCTTCTTGTTGCAGTTGACCGTCTGTAAAGATATCTCAGGGTGGAGCCACTGAAAACAAAATATGCTACAAAAACCGCAGAGGTTTTCAAAAAGATGATCAGACATAAGCAAACTAAAAATTTTTGGCTTGATGATGGGACGGAGTTCCTCGGTGTTTTCAAAGCTCTCTGCAATAAATGCGGAATTCATTTATACAGTACGTTGAGTGAGAACTACTCTGCTTTTGGAAGAAATATATGTTCCCTCAAAAAATATTATACAGATACTTAGAGAAGTGATCTAATCATATCTAGTTAAATTGGATTCATTAGTTAAAACTATCAGTACTAGAATTAATCGAACAATCAAACTCGCTCGGAACAAAGTCATAAAAAAGACGTTTTGCGGCTTTTACTGTTGATTGCAAATACAACATTTTCTCAAAAACCAAAGATTTTTCTTTGTGATATTGTACGACTACAGAAAAAGGAGGAGACATTTGGAAAGGGTTACAAACAGTCTTGTACTGAGAAGATTTTTGAAATTTCGTCTATCACAACATTGAACCCTGCAACGTATTCTCTTATCAAAACCGACAAGTAAATTATTCAGGGTACGAGAATCTCCTCTGCAAATGGCAAAAAAGTCTCGAAGGTGAATTTACGGTACATGTAATCTCCTCCGCTTCGATGGAGATCTTCAACCAAAACACTTTGGCTTAATTCAGGAATTTTTCCAATAATGAAATATAACTGTCGGGGGACAGGAGAATAGATTGAAGTGAATTTATTTTTCTAGCTAAAATAGAATACATCACAATTGGGATCACAACTCCTTACAACTTATGTCATATCGCGTTTGTACAACGGTGAATGATTAATTATTCAAGAAAATTATTCAGGTAAATTTTATCAAACCGAACTTCATTTAGTACGAGAATCTCCTCTGCAAAAAGGCAAAACAAACGTTTCGAAGGTGAATTTACGGTACATGTAATATCCTCTACTTCAATGGAGATTTTCAATCAAGACACTTTGGCTTCGTTCAGGAATTTTTTCAATAATGAAATATAACTGTCGGTAGACAGGAGAATAGTTTAAAGTGAAATTATTTTTCTGACTAAAATAGAACACATCACAATTGGCATCCCTCCTTACAGTTAAAGTGGTTTAGAAGATCCCCATTGGAATAGCTCTGGAATTTATGTCATATCGCGTCTATACAACGGTGAACGATTAGGTTTCATGCCAGGAACATTTGTTACTGTGCCACAGTGGTCAGCTATTATTGAAAGAACTGTTGGTTCACCAAATCTTTCATTCAGAGAAATTAAAATTTCCGGTACATTTGAAACTGTTTTGGAAAATACGAGGGAATTACGTTTCGAAGCGATGGAATTCCAAGTAATACGGCTTTCAATAGCATCACTTATGGACGAGGAACACACATTGGGTACAAAATGGACACAATTGCAAACAAATTAATGCAAAAAATTGATAACCAAGGCTTTTATGGTTGAATCTCCAGCTAATCTTTGAGACGCGAAACATTTGATTTTCATTTACATTATTGGGTATCAATACGTTGGTGATGCAAAAACAACTTTGTTACGAGTCAGTGATTCAAAACAACGGTTGAAAAACGGTAGCATCTGCGAGCTTGAGCCAAATCACTGAAAAGTTTTTTCAATTTTGCACTACAAAAAAATTTTTTCAAATACGATTTAAATAATTTCCAATGAACTACGTACCGAAACAGGTAAATCAATCCCCCTTTTCAGAGACCGGTAAAGTCATTCTGACGTTACAGTTTAAAAAATTTGGCGAATAAAGCAATGGAAACATATAACACCAATCAAGCATCTGCTATTTTTCGGGACACTATAGACAAACAGGTAGCAGCTTTAGAGCCTTAGCAAGTGAAATTGGACAAACCGCTCTATCTATTGAAGAAATATTTTTTATACAAGCAGCAAAACATTTTGGAAAAAACTTTTGTTAGAGAGCGTACTAGAGGTAATGAACGTTGTCAGTAAAAAAAATTGCCAAACAAGCGCTAAAAAACACGATATCAGATACAGTCAAAAAGTAAACAGGAGGCTCATTGGCACAGCGAATGAGACAAAAACGAATGAATCGTACACGCTCTAAACGTTCAAGCCCAAAAGGGGAGAAAAGGGAGAAAAGAAAGAAATTCTTTGCCAAAGTCAAATATGACCGGTAATATGATACCAACAGAGGCAACACATAGTTCCTTGATTTTATCTAAAAAACAAGCGCTTCTGATAACTTTGATGGTAGCTTTTAAGGGTCAGTTTAAAGTTTTAACGGAACCATGCTTAAGTTTGAGGTTGCTGGAGACAGAAATAAATCTATTGATCAGCATAAAATTTTCCTAGAAATCAAATGCAAGATAGTCCAGACTTCTGAAGCTGATTTGAGATATGGCACTGGAGCTGCAATAGACGTAACCAAAACAGACGCTCCCTACTAATGCAAAAAATTTTTTCATTCAATCTCGGCTGACTGTACAGTATCAGCCAATGGATTAGAAATTTCAAATGCAATTGAAAATTATGCGAACAAAAATTTCATTGAAACCGAAATTTATCACAACAAAGATACAGAAACTACTTGTTTTGCTTGCCAAGGTTATTAGTACGAAGACAATTCTGGAGCTATGGCAACAGCTGAAGTTAACAGACTAAATGCTTTGGTTAGACAATCTGCTGAAATTGCTTTTTATTGAAAATTGGCAGTAGAATTTTTTTTACATGCGATCAACACCTTTTGAGTGCAGTCACCCTGCGAATTTCTTTCGTAGATCGATAGATGGTTTTGCTATATTTTCCAACGATGCTGGAAAATCATTTAAAGTAAAAATTGTAAGCTATTTTGTAAGTGAGAAAAATGACAAAATTTTCAACCGCATAGCCCAGTAATATTGAAATTTTGTAGTTGGTGAAAAAGCGAGCAATTTTCATCGATTCTGCTTAAAGAGTTTCAAAAAATCATATTTCTACAAATTGATGGACGAAAAAGAATAATCAACCTCATTCAAGGATGTAAATTTTTAAAGTACAAGCTTCTGGTTGCATTTGCAGATGACAACTGTCCTTTTAATCTGTCTCATAACAGCTTCAGTATAGTAAATGTATCAACTTCTCAATCAATTGGAACACATTGAGATCTATTCGTCGAAAAAATGTAGATCATGTTTTGCGGATCCCCTGGTACAAAATCTAACTTCACTTAAACATTTTCACAATTTACTTGTTTCCTGTGCTGGTATTTTTCAAATTGAGTATGATTTGCTAATAAACCACACAATTCAAAGACCAAACTCAATACTGCGTGGCTGAATTTGCATTTATATTGATCATTACTTTTTTGGTAAGAAAGGGTAAAGATGAGTGATGTTGATTTGATACGTTTTGCGCTTCATATGATAATCTAACATTACTAACTTGTTTTGATGAAAAAATTTTGTTTTCCAAAAATCTGTTTTTCAAAAACTAAGCGTACACACAAAAAATAATGTTCAATAAGTAATTTCCCTTAGCCACTCACAAAGATATCCAATATTTGGCAGAAAGCACCACAATGAGGACAATGCAAAAAGTTTTCAGTTATCTCTAGAGTTTCAGCTGATAACCAGTCAGTTTCTAATTGATGATTCGATGTTTTCTCAGCATTATCCAGTGATTTGTAAGCAAGAGTTCCATTTTGGCGGTGGTTTTTGCTCATGGCTACGGCATTGCTCAAATTCGGTGAGTTTTTTTGAACGGCGGTTGCTTCTCCTTTTGTCTGCGGCGCTGAACCGTTGACTTCTATAGTTTGTTTGAGGTTTTCGAAAATCTCTCCAGTTGTCTCCACAGTGACGCCGTTTGAAGATAAACTTTGGAAAGTTGTGTGCAAAAAAGGAACTGCATTGAGCTTATTTCGTTTGATTATTTCCGTTGAAACGTCAGAATGAGGACAATATAAAATGTTTTCATGTATCTCTAGAGTTTCAGTTGATAAACAGTCGGTTTCTAATTGATGATTCGATGTTTTCTTAGCATTATCCAACGATTTGTAAGCAAGAGTTCCTCTTTAATGGTTGTTTTTGCTCATGGCTACGGCATTGCTCAAATTTGGTGAGTTTTTTTGAACGGTGGTTGCTTCTCCTTTTGTCTGCGGCGCTGAACCGTTGACTTCTACAGTTTGTTTGATGTTTTCGAAAATCTCTCCAGTTGTCTCCACGGTGATGCCGCTTGAAGATAATCTTTGGAAAGTTGTGTACAAAAAAGGAACTGCATAAAGCTTATTTCGTTTCACTATTTCCGTTGAAACGTCAGAATTAGGACAATATAAAATGTTTTCAGGTATCTCTAGAACTTCTGTTGATAGCCAGTCAGTTTCTAATTGATGATTCGATGTTTTCTCAGCACTATTCAGTGAATTGTGAGCAAGAGTTCCATTTTGGCGGTGGTTTTCGCTCAGGGCTACGGCGTTGCCCATGTTTGCTGAGCGCTTCTGAACGGCGGTTGCTTCTCCTTTTTTCGGCGGCGCTGAACCGTTGTATTCTACAGTTTGTTTGAGTTTTTCGAAGATCTCTCCAGTTGTCTCCACAGTGATGCCGCTTGAAGATAAACTTTGGAAAGTTGTGTACAAAAAAGGAACTGCATAAAGCTTATTTCGTTTCATTATTTCCATTGAAACGTCTGAATTAGGACAATATAAAATGTTTTCAGGTATCTCTAGAGCTTCTGTTGATAGCCAGTCAGTTTCTAATTGATGATTCGATGTGTTCTCAGCATTATTCAGTGAATTGTGAGCAAGAGTTCCATTTTGGCGGTGGTTTTTGCTCATGGCTACGGCATTGCCCATGTTTGCTGAACGCTTCTGAACGGCGGTTGCTTCTCCTTTTTTCGGCGGCGCTGAACCGTTGTATTCTACAGTTTGTTTGAGTTTTTCGAAGATCTCTCCAGTTATCTCCACAGTGATGCCGTTTGAAGACAAACTTTGGAAAGTTGTTTACAAAAAAGGAACTGCATAAAGCTTACTTCGTTTCATTATTTCCGTTGAAACGTCAGAGACTTCAAACAACACATGATAAAAGTTAGAGGGTAACAGTTTGCAAAAAGTTTTCTTCAAAATGCATGCATACAGCGTATTTCGTGGCAAACATTGAAGATAGTTTCTCTTCTGAAACAAAAATCTTGAAACTCTTTTGAAATTGTTTTAAGTAAGCAGTTGAGCGCTCATACATAGCTTCCACCATTTTGTCAACACGATTCTTTTATTCAAATGATTCTTGCTCGTCTTTTTACGTCAGTTTTGTTTTTTTTTGCTGGCGGTGATTTAGCTGTTTTATCAGTATAATTAAAACTTTTAGCGGCGGATCAAATGCTTGGAGATTTTTTCACCAATTTTTCAAATTCTTCAGGTGTTAGTGTTATTCTTTGTTGAAATTAATAGTCATGCACATCTTTTTTGAATAAGTTTAGAAAGATATAACTTCCAGTTTTTTCATAGGACTCAATTGTTGCTCTGACCAAACGTTTTTCACTTTTCGAAACGCCAAAATGAGCGTCTGCAAACTCGGCGTCTTCCTCAGCTGTAAATGGTAGTGTACAATTCTTTGCCCAACTTTTTGTAACAAACTGTTTTCCTTCCAAAATGAAAAACCACTGACCTTCTCGGGAAACAAATTTTGAAAACACACACACACATTGTTGAGCTAAAAATAGAATTCTGAAACAGATAAAAATTTTGTGTAAAAAAGCAGCGTTTAGCTATATGGTAGTTGCATATTTAGCTACATGCTTAGCTAACCGAAACAGTAATTGCAAACTGCTACTCGTCAAACACATTTATCTCTACAATATTTCCAACAAACAGCGAGATTGTCACTGCAATCCGTGTTGTACTCTAGCTTGAAAAGAATGCCTGAAACCCTTAGTTTCTCGTTTGTTGAATAGAAAAAACGACGTTATAAAACAGAATTACTTTTGGCATTGGATGTGTCAGTAGACTATATTCGGGTGTGGAGCTAATAAAATAAACTGCTATACTTTCCTGAAAATCTTCAATAGTATAGCAACAATTTAAAATCAAGAAGTGCGCTTACAGAGATAATTGTGCATAGAGATAAATTGCTATTTTGTTTGGACTTCGCGCACTTAAATATTTCTTCTATTTTGCAACTTTTGCAAGTCCAATAATTTTAAGAAAAAATATGAAACTGCTGTTTTACTTTTCATCCTTTGTTTAAATATAACCAATCAAAAACTAGAAAAATGTCATATTATATCCTCACAGAAGACAAAAACTCGTGGGAACGAACGGAACACTGCTGTATCAAACACAACATGAGAACTTTATAGTGGTTGTCCACCTGGAGCGGTACAACGAGAAAGTTGAATGAGACAACCTCAACCATTGCCTGCTCACGAAATTATTTGTTAATTTCCTGGCCAAATTACCCGAAAAACTCACAACAGACACACACGGAGGGCGCAAATTGTACTTCTGGAGGCATTTTTTCATATTGTTTTCCATATAATATCCTTTGTCCCGGGCAATCTCTCCTCATACAATATTCTTGATCTACCGAGAACGTGCAAAAAGTGTTCTACAAAATTGACGGCGATACGGCACAATTCTTCGAAAATCAACTCGGTGTAGTAAAAACTGGCGACAACTTGGCTGATCTCTGAAGTCTAGCACAATCACCCGAATCACCTTTTCAGCCTACACGATTGACAACACCGGTGAGAGATGCTAGTCCCACAGTTGCATCATTTGAGAGCATTCCGTCACTTTTCTCAAAATTGTGGGACAAACAAATCAGCGATCAGCAAAGTGCAAGTGCTCTTTTAAACAACCTTTCCGGGTAAAGTTTTGAGACACCCGTAGAAAACAGAAAAATGGAAGAGAGAGATTCAACTCCAGAATCTGAGAAAAATCGACTAAAAAAAGAAACTCCACGTGTATTCAAAGCTTCGAGAAAGACAAGAAAATCATTAAGTACGAGAGAAAATTTCATAAACTCTGACTATCTTTCTTATAACTATACTCGAAATATCCAACAATACTTAAAAACCTTTGAAACTATTTCTCGTTCAATTATTCCAACCCATTTTCTCTGCTGTTGCTGTAAAGTTATATTGTAAAGGCTTGTACACAAATTCCCGTTCCCCAGCCTATTTTCTTTGCTGTTGTTTTAAATTTTGTTTAAAACATTTGTACAAAAAATGTTGTTCAATTTTCCCAAACTATTTTATTTGCTGTTGTTTTAAAATAAAATTGTTGGAGCTATGTTTTTTTTGGAAAAACAGTTATTTAAAACGTTTTCCTAGTCTGTAGTAACGTAGCAATTTAAATACGTTTTAAGGAAGGTTAACCTGCTGAAAATTGGACCCCTTAAACCTTGAAATTAGCTAAACATTGTTAACGTGCTCGTGCAAGGTTAGATCTTGAATGCAATCCTCTGGCCTCTCCCAGACCTTACTTTAATTACTAGCGCCAAATGCCAGGAATAACATCTACAAAAGAGGTTTGCTTTCTCAAGTATTTCAGCTGTAAAGTCCAATTTTGATAAGAACTTCCCAAAACTGGCTAATTTTGGTTTTGTTGCAAACCTAAGTAACTATACAAAGAAAGAATGATAAGAGTTTCACCTGAAATGTTGGTAACTTTCTTTTTTCAAAACAAATTGTACAGCTTGAACGTTGTACACTATAAAATTTGCGCGAGGCAAATGTTAATTGTTTACATTTTAAACTTTCGTTACACAACTTTGAAATTTTGAGGCGGGCGTGCTTGAAATTCCATAAACTGTTTGTCAAACCCGTGCTCAGTTTCCTTCAAGCTATAGCTGAAACAAATTCCCAAAAACCTTTCTAACAACAGACAAAACAATTAAATTGCCTTTTTCTCATACCTCCTCTGATATTTTCAGAGAATCTTGGTCTAATTGACCCTACAAACTTTTTTTGATTTCTTTCAACCATTCCTTCCTTTAATCTTTTCCAACTCAATCCAATTTTCCTAAAACAATTGGTTAAAACTTTTACAAGTTTAAAAACGTATTCAATATCTACTTGCCTCAACATGGTAATTCAATGACTCCACAGTTCAACAGAACTGTGCAATTGACGGTCTCCTAATAAGCATCTGAATGAGATCCATAAATTATTTCCGGATGTACCAAAGTTTTGCTTTTTTAATTGTTTGGAGAAAGTAGGAAGCTAGGAAGCTTGCCTACGCTGAGCAAGCATTCCCATATTTCTCACCAGAAACCTATTTTGAATGTGTGTTACTCTGGTCGCGTAGGTTTTCAAAAAAACTTGACTATACATGTTAACAACGAGCATGGCATGCCAATATTGAACATAGAAGAATATGAGATTGATTTGACAAGACCGACTGTCATTTCAATCAACGTTGATGTAAACTACTACGAGTTTCAACCGGGGTAGAAAGACTTGGAAATAAAGGAACACATGTTCAGAAAGCGTGATGAAGTGTCAAGAATAATACAAAAACAAACAAATTTCCTTAAGAGTTACAATTAATCGTTGAAATGACGCTTCAGAAGCCTTTAGAAGAAAAAAATGAAAAAGTGAGCGTTTACTTCAACACAGAAAAAGTGACTGTTTAACAATCAAGAATTTCAGATTAAAGCTACAAATATCTCATTGACATAGTGTCTAAGCTTGTAATCTTCCCAAGCTATGGATGTTGCTTGCAGCTGCTCTCTTTAGACAAAGTTATCCTGAAACTGGCTAGATGCGTTGCAGTGCGGGGTAGCAGCTACACACCGTTTCATGAAGGAAATCGGTTGAGAGGGAATTCGATTTTCCTAAACATACACAATGGAAGCGGTGACACTCCTTTCTATATTGCTACACAGCAGGATACCACATAGGTTAAAAAATAGAAAAACTGAAACCGTCAGCTTTTTGCTTCAGACCTAGGACAAATGTTCTTACATACAGCAGAGCGAAACCATCAGCCAAGATACCAAAAGGGAACTTTGAAATGCCAATGAGTCTTCATTACATATCAGAGGTCAAAGAACTCAAGGAAAACTAAAATAAACCACTGTTGCAAAAACATAATTTTGTGAAAAACTCCATTATCTAATATCGAAAAAATGTTTGTTTGATAATCCCCCCTCCGAAAACTGTGAAAAAGTTGAACCTTAGTTACGACAAGAAGAAGCTACTGCTTCTGAGGTTGTCAAAAGAAAACCATTTCCCTGTGTTCTGGATTTGTTACTCCTACAAAACGAACAATTTTACCACTACGTACTCATTATCAATTTAATGAAACTTATCGGGAAAGTCATAGGAAGGGAGTTTCAAGATAGAAGGGAGCTGTGTCGGAATTGTTTTCATGTTTGTTCATTAGCAAAGCTACTCATTTCTCATCGAAAAGTATGGCTGAAAAACAACTTAGTACACAAAATAATGAGCGTTTGTGCCAAAAACAATGTAAAACATGAGAACTTTGTGGTGTACTTGGATCTAGAATCTCTGGCAGTGCCAGTTGTGACGGCTAAAACAACCCAACAAATTTAAGCACTTCTGCATTAGAACAACAGCTCCTATGTAGTTCCTGCATGGTTGTTGTTGAGCGTGATAACCCTGAGCCCCTGCCTTTTGATAAATACACTGAACCCAATTGTACGGAACGCTTAGTTACAAAAATAGTGAAACCTGCGAAACATTTTTATCAGCAAAAGCGGAAATTCCCATGATTTCTTGAGACAGCACCTCCAAGAGTCACATTGCTAAAGTGTTATATCTGTAATGACTTTTTCAACAATGATAACAAAAAGGTATTAGACCAGTTTCACTTCAACGGACAATTCATTGGGTATGCGCATAGCGATTGCAATTTAAAATTAAGAACGTTAAATTTAACTCCAGTGATCGCCCGCAATAAGATGAATTATGATTTACATCGTATTGTTAAGTCCTTGCACTCAGCCTCACACTCGACAAAAATTGAAGTCATACCAACCAATGATGAAAAAATAACTGCACTCAATTTTTGCGTTTTCATCGAAACGCAAAAACGGAAACGTGATTAATTTGCAGTGTGCGAGTACCTTTGTTTTATTGACAGCTTCAAATTTATGCCTTGTCGCTTAGGTACACTGGTACCCCACACAAAATTTTCTCTCCTGGACGGACCTTTTCTATTGGGGCTATACAAAGAACCAGCAAAAACTATTGAAGAGGAAAGGAAACTTTCCTTATTCATATGTTGACTCATTCAGAACGCTTTCTGGTCTTTCTGTTCCAAGTCCAAAGGATTGGTAGAACAGTCTAAAACAACCAAATCGACGTCACCAATTACGAACTCATTCAGTTGAATAATGTGTTCAACTGTGAAAGCCTGAAACGGTCCCTCGAATTTTATATTACAGGAGTTGTTCTCCAGTTATCATGCTGGTTTGAGGATCTACGGTACGTGTGATATAACACATACAGTTTGGACTGATCCCAATTTTATACAGCCTAACCTTTCAGAAAGTGCCTGCTTAAAAAATTGTAAACAAGAACTTGAGCTAATGACTGATCGACAAATACCTGACAAGACAAAAACGATGATGCGTGGAGGGCTGTCCTCTGTATTTAGCTTAAGACAGGAAGTTGCCAACAACACCATGTTGCCCGAGTTTGATGAGTCGAAAGTTGTCTCGTCAATAATCTAAAATGATGTGAATAATCCTTACGGTGGCATCATGCGCCACTACCTACCCATTGACACTCAAGGACTTTAAGCTCGTTCATGACGTTTCATTGAAAGAAATATTACAAAAAAACTGAAGACGAGGGGGATATTGGTTTCCTGGTTGAAGTCGACTTGGAATACCCCAACGAACTACATGTTATACATGCAGACTATACACTCGTACCAGACAATGAACCAATCGATCCCCTAGTGTTGAGCGATTTTCAAACATCTTTACAAAACCCTTAATTTGACTGCATTAAAAACCAATAAGCTGAGACAATCCTTCCGTCCCAAGAAAAACTGTGTGGTTCACTATCGTAACGTGAAATTCTACGTTAACGACGGCATAAAATTTACCAAGGTTCATCAAGCTGTTAAATTCAGACAATCGAAGTGGCTTCCAAGCTACATTGCACTCAACGCGCAAACGCGACAAAAAGCCTCCACCAAGTTTGGCCAAGATTTATAAACTAATATGAGATTCGAGCTTGGGAAAATTTTGTGAAAGTTACCGAAACCGAGTGTAAGTTTAATTTGTCAGAACAGAAAATGTGCTTCTGAAAGCAACATCAGAAGGCAATATTTCATTAATCAAAATCATAGACATAAAATTGACTCTTATCACTAAGAAAAAGCAGTCCATCCTGTGGAGCAAGCCAACAATTGTTCAAGCTAGCTTTTTAGAGCTTTCAAAGTTTTTCAAGCTGGAGTTCCACTACAATGTAGTGAAAAAACAAACAGGGTGTCTGCTGATGTATTCAGATACAGACTTTTTCATTTACAAGCTGAATACCAAAACTTCTACAATGACTTGGAAAAAAATCTGGAACTCTAAAAGCATTTCGACCTCTCAAATTTTCCTACGGATCACAAACTTTACGATTGATTGAAATAAAGTTCTCCTAAAGATCGAGGTTGAACTCACGGGAACACCAATACAGGAGTTTTGTGCCAATAAGCAAAAATTGTACTATATTTTTGTTGCTAACGGTCAAACAAAAATGTCTTCAAAAGAAACAAAAAAAATTGCTGAAGCATGAGTTGTTCAAAAATACATTACAAACCGGTGGTATAGTGAGAGTAGAAAACATCAAGATCACGTTCAACACCAAAAAAACACCAATTGCAAAATGTTTGTATTAACAAAATTGCGCTGAGCTCATATGATGACAAAGATATATCAGCTCGGATCGAAAAATTACGCTACCATTTGGACATTTTTCGTTGAGGGATGAGTACATTACGAAGAAAATGTGCATCAAAACTGATCGGGATACGGAATTGATTGCACCTTACATTGTGTTCGGATTGGTGGTGAAGCATCGGGCTGGGAAAGACCTGATCCCGGCTTTCATCAACCATCGTAATTAAATGAGGAGTTGGACGAGGTTGTCGAATCTATCTGATCAAAGTGATGACTCTAATCATAAAATCATTATCCGTTTCATTCTCAACGAAGCTGAGGAAAGCCCGGATAACTCTATCAGCAGCAGTTTAAGTGCTACTTTAGCAAAAAATAGCAAACGAAGAAAGAAAACAGCTGATGTAAACAGAAACCTATTCAATGAACGCGGATGTCTTGTTTATAGAAACTCAGACGCTGATTGAATTGGTATTTGTTTTGTATTTTGAATTAGTACAACTTAAAAGAAAAGTTTCAATTTTAGAAAGAATAAAATGTTGTTAATCAAATTGTCTTTCTCAAGAAAATTTGCTTTCTCTATTTCATTAGAGACGACCTCATCATGAACGTTTTTTCCTCAAAAATTCGAATTGTTGTTTGTTTCCACTCCACATAAAATATAAGTAAGAAAAGTGAAATCAACAAAAAAACACTAGAGAGCTCTTTCATGGCGCAAAACTCATTTCCGAACATTTTAGGTTCCATTTTTTCCTCCACAGCATCTTAAAACTCGTTGAATTTTTACATGTTTCTGACCCCCTACTATAAAGGTGAAACAACTTAAGTTGACAAGAAAAGTTTTTTGAGTTCTTTTTTAAAGCGCAAAATTGATCTCATACCATTATAGGACTTCAAAAAATTTTGAAAATTTTTCAAAAACTCGAAATTTTCAAAACGTGAAATTTTTGTATGTTTCTTCCCCCCTACTGCATATGTGAAAAAAGTGATGTCAACAAAAAAAAATCAATTTTGAGTGCTGATTTATAGCGCAAAATCAATTTCATACATTTTTAGGACCTGACTTTTTCCTGAGAAAAGTTTGAAAATTTTCAAATTTCAAATTTTTGTGATTTTTTTATGCTTACAGCCTTATAGGACAATTTTCAGTTCAATTTAAAAAGAGTTTTTGCCGTTGAGAAACTTTTGAGCTTTTCTGGGTTAGCTTAATACCAGCACATCAGCGAACGGTAGCTGCCATACGACTGGAGGGAGGGGGGTCCGGACACCCTCCCCTGCAAAGAAATTTACCACCGAAAAACTGATTTCTCTTAGTAAAATCAAGTTTTTTTGCTTAAGTTTCACCAGTCAAAATAACAGAGACAACGTCTCTCAGACTGGTGAAACTCAATAAAAAAACTTGATTTCACTAAGAGAAATCAGTTTTTCGTTGGTAAACTTCTTTGCAGGAGGGAGGGGGTGGGGGTCCGGACACGCCCCCACTCCAGTCATCTAACAGTTTAGCATACTTCTGCTTGTAACAAATTTGATTCAACTTCAGATTGAGTCAAGCTACAGTTGACAGGATTTTCAAAAAAGATGCCCCAATTTTTTTATGTGAGATAGAAATGCAAACATAGTCATTCTTTTTAGGAAGTTTCAAAAACTCTCACTGCGAAAAACGTTTTTATTGGGAAACCTTTTTGAAGAAAGACAAACAACCAAAAAATGTAGCCTTCTTGTTCAATGGTTCTATGACTTGTCAAATTCCGCGTCTCCAACAGTTGTTGCACTCCCCTTCTTGTTATTCAAGTAGCAAAATGATTGCAGCCGCAAATTTTCCGTATGATTTCACGTAAGACTTTGTAATAGCATGAGAAACAACAAAGTATGTTTGGACTCCCCTACTGCATAGGTGAAAAAGGTGAAGTCAACAAAAAATCACTTTTGAGCGCTGTTTTATAGCGCAAAATCCATTTTAAAAGTTTTCTTGACCTGACTTTTTCCTGAGAAAATAGTTTAAAAAAATTAAAATTTCATTTTTTTAAATTTTTTAAATGCTTTTAGCCTTATAAAACACTTTTTCAGTTCAATTGAAAATGAGATTTTGCGTTGAGCAATTTTTGAGCTGCTCTGGTTTGCCTAAAAGCCAGCACACCAGCGAACAGTAGCTGCCATATGACTGGAGGGAGGTGGGTCCGGACACCCCAACTGCAAAGAATTTTACCACCCAAAAACTGAAACCTATTCAATGAACACGGAGGTCTTCTTTCTAGAAACGTTGACACTGATTGAATTGGTATTTGTTTTGTATTTTGAATTAGTAGAACTTAAAAGAAAAATTTCGAAATTATAAAGCACAGAATGTTGTTAATCAAATTGTCTTTCTCAAGAGCGTTTGCTTTCTTTATTTCACTAAAGACGACCTCATCAATAGAGTTATTTTCCTCGAAAATTCGAATTGTTGTTTGTTTCAACTCCACGTAAAATATAAGCAAGAAGAGTGAAGTCAACAAAAAACACTTGAGAGCTATTTCATGGCGCAAAATTCATTTCAGAGCATTTTAGATTCCACTTTTTTCCTCCACAGCACCTTAAAACTTTTTGAATATTTACATGTTTCGGACCCCTACTATGTAGATGAAACTACTTAAATCGACAAGAAAAAAAACTTTTTTTGAGTTCTTTTTTAAAGCGCAAAATCGATCTGATACCATTATAGGTTTTCAAAAAATTTTGAAAAGTTTTCAAAAATTCGAAATTTTCGTATTTTTCCACAGCCCTACTGCATATGTGAAAAAAGTGAAGACAACAAAAAAATCACTTTTGAGTGCTGTTTTATTGCGCAAAATCCATTCCATTCATTTTTAGGACCTGACTTTTTCCTGAGAAAATAGTTGAAAAAATATCAAATTTCAAAATTTTTTTGATTTTTTTATGCTTACAGCCTTATAGGACAATTTTTTTCAGTTCAATATAAAATGAGTTCTTGCCGTTGAGCAACTCTTGAGCTGCTCTGGGTTAGCTTAAAGCCAGCACAACAGCAAACAGTAGCTGCCATATGACTGGAGGGAGGGGAGTCCGGATTCCCGCCTCCCTGCAAAAAATTTTACCACCGAAAAACTGATTTCTCTTAGTAAAATCAAGTTTTTTGTTTAAGTTTCACCAGTCAATATAACACAGACAACGTCTCTCAGACTGGTGAAACTCAATTAAAAAACTTGATTTCACTAAGAGAAATCAGTTTTTCGTTGGTAAACTTCTTTGCAGGAGGGAGAGGGGTGGGGGGGGGGGGTTCCGGACCCCTTCCCACTCCAGTCATATAGCAGATTAGCATACTACTTCCGTTCGTGATAAATTTGATTCAACTTAAGATTGAGTCAAGCTACAGTTGACAGGATTCTCAAAAAAGATGCCCCAATTTTTTTATGTCAGATAGAAATGCAAACATAGTCATTCTTTGTAGGAAGTTTCAAAAACCCTCACTGCGAAAAATGTTTTTATTGGGAAACCTTTTTGAAGAAAGACAAAGAACCAAAAAAAATGGAGCCTTCTTGTTCAATGGTTCTATGACTTGTCAAATTCCGCGTCTCCAACAGTTGTTGCACTCCACTTCTTGTTATTCAAGTAGTAAAATGCTTGCAGCCGCAATTTTTCCGTATTATTTCACGCGTGACTTTGAAATTGCGTGAGAAACAAGAATGTTAGGTTTTTCGGTATCTTTTTTTGCCAATGAGTCTATAAACTAGACACGATGTGTTGTTTCATAATTATGGAAAAGGAAACTAATTTGCCGTTTTTAAATAGTATTTGTTTAGAACTGTAGAAATAAAATGTAAAAAAATAGTGGATTAAGTTTCAGAGGTCCCATTGGTTATAATCAGTTATTATCTTCAAACGAGCAGATCGAAACACCAGCACTATCAAATACATAAAATTGTCAAATTTTGAGATTACAAATAAAATTTCTATCATTTATTAACTAATACACGAGCGTCTTAACAAGGGTTCCATAAAAATTAGTTTACAATGTCAGAGACGTTCTAGTAAGCCAACGTTACTGTGGTAATTAGACAAAAAATGCTATTTTTTTGTAACAATTTCTCTATTTGAGGAAATTAAAATGAGCAAAAAACCCGCATTTTCGATTTCATTGCAGAAAATATTTTAAACTAT
This sequence comes from Convolutriloba macropyga, assembly GCF_964194025.1. Lineage (NCBI taxonomy): Eukaryota > Metazoa > Xenacoelomorpha > Acoela > Convolutidae > Convolutriloba > Convolutriloba macropyga. The sequence continues at coordinate 70,987,295 of NC_134472.1, read as the reverse complement.
TTGACAACGAATTTTTCTTTGAAGGGGTTCAACGACAAACATAAACAGACTTACGTAGAACGAACTGCCCTCGAACTACCGAGGCGGGAAAATTAGTGCAAAAAAATCTGATTAGGTTGGTGTTGAGTGGGGGACATAAACCCCTACGCTACTATTTTAGCATGACTGATTTCTGAATGAAAAACACAAATACGTTTTCATAATTACTTTACACTTCGTTCGAGGGCAATTAATTACTTCAAATGATACAAAGGAAGTTTCAACATTTTAGATCAGTCAGCGTTTTGTAACAAGAAAGAACGGTGTCAGGACAATTTACCCAATGCCAATATACCCAATGTAGTTTGATACTTCCGTTCACTAACCCAACAATAAATTAGCAGTCGTTATTAGCCCATGTTTTAACATATTTAATCGGCATGGTCATGACTCAGCGGCCCGTGGGACTTGATTTGAAGCTATCACAACCGAACATGTGATTAAATTAACCGCTTGTTAAATCATACGTGTAAGAGCTATTTACTGCTAATTAGTACTCGGGTTATGGAACAAAAATATCAATGTGAATTGGGTATAGTGGCATTGGGTATTTTGGCATTTAACCAGAAAGCACACATTAACTGTGATAATTTTAGCTCGCAAATGCTTAACCAGCCTGTATCAGATACTGATTACCAAAGTGGTGAAAGTTGAAATATTTTTTGATGTCTATAATCGTATGCAATATCAAAAAATTATTGATCGTTTTTGTAAGGTAAATGAGAAATGAGGTACGAAATCTTGTCAAAACGTTATTATTTCAATTTCAGCATGATTATTAATTATCTTTCTGCAAGATAACAGAGCAATTTAAACTTGAGTTTTTCCGGCCCTTTTCTGTTATTGCCTCCCCCCAGCCTTATATAGCCAGTCTATTTGCACCCCCCAAATATTTACTTTTTGGTCGTAAGAGATACCTTATTTTAGTCATGATAAATTGCCGGTACCGGTAGACGAATGGATGAATTTTTGTTAGCGGTTGTCAAAAAATCAGTGCCATAAAGCTATTCCTGTGTAAGAAAAGCGGAAAAATATTAAAACACGCATTATTCTTTGTCTGCTTACATTATAAGCAAATTTCAATTACCATATAGGTCTTAATTTCAAAACTTAGCTGCATAATTAAATTGTAAATGCCGTTTGTATATAATTGTACATGTACTTGTATGAAATGAAACCAATATGCTATAACATGTATAAGTGGGGGGTGCAAATGGACGTGGGGGGGGGGGGGGCAATAACAGAAAAGAGCCGTTTTTCCTGGCTGTATGAATCATGTCCAATTCAAAACCAGCACATCGAGTTACTTCCCATACTCTTCAATGCACTATTCAAATTCTAGGCTGCTGGATAAATTTCAGTTACTGCTTTTTGCTATTTTCTGTCAAAAACCTAGAATGTTTCTTTTTCATAAAATTCTCGGAGATTTTTATAATTCAAACATGTACAATGACCGTCACATAATGCCAAGATACAAAAGTAATCTTCAACTGAACATGGCAAACATGGTTTTATTTTCAAAATTCACTGTTGAATGTCAGCTTTTGTTTGATAGCTTATAGTGAAGGCTAGTCTGACTGAGAATACGGAGTGCAATAGAAGGTGTCACAGGGTAAAAAATGGTGTCTCAAACTTTAAAACAACTTCAAAATGATCCCACTCAGCGCTTTCAGCTAATCACGCTCTTCCAGACCACTAAAAACAAGGAAACTGCACAGAAATCTAATGCAGATAAGCTTAACTGTTTGATCACGTTGCTGATTTCCAAAATAATCATTAAGCTACTGAAAGACTAAGTATTTGCTATAAAAATTCTTTGAGGGCAGTTATTTGACATGTTCCATATAATGACTGCTGGTTATATCGAAAATGAATTGAATAAAGACTGCTGTCCTTAACGGTCAAATTATTCCCTTGTTTCATATAAAGACTGCTGGTTATATTGAAAATTAATTGAAAAATGCTCCCCTTAAAGGGTGCAACTTATTCACTTAGGTAATAAAAAGGCCATTGTAAAACCAATCTTGATAGTAACCCAGCACAAAGCTACCCTCCATATGGGATCTTATAAGACAATAGAAGTAAAAGCTGCTAGCAGACAATATCTCGATCGTACAATTCTTTGAGAAGCTGATGTTCATGTGAAAGATTTCTTTCGAGTTTCTTGAACAGAAACGGATTTAGATATCATTCTTGTATGAACCCCCCTTCCCCGATTACATTAACATCGAATCTGCTTTCCGTTCTCGAAATTTGTTGAGTGACCAAAACTTTGGCTGTTAACATTTAGGATGTGTTTAAAGAATAGGCAATGTATTTTTTGACATTTTCTCTAGCGAGAAACAATTTAATTTTTCAACAGTTCCGGAAACTTACGTTTTCTCAGGAAAAACTTTCAAAACTGGTTTTCTTAAGCATTGAATGCCAAAGATTTCAATGTCACCTGTCTGTCAGTCCATACCAACTTAACCCAACTTACTTTTGTCGCTTCTTAGAACCTTTCTGACTGCCAGATTTTGATTTATTCTGAGATGCACCACTACGATTACTACGACCATCATCTTTGGCATCATCCGCTGAAAGGTTGTGAACACGATTCTCTGGAGATTTGGCTTTAGCAGCTGGCTTGATCGAGCCAGCGGTTGACCCCCCTGGCATACTCTTGCGAGTCCTGCCAGCATCGCTAAGTTTTCCTCGTTTGTCGTAGGGTATTTGATAAGAAAACACTGACATTGATAAAATACGTAATAAAACTTTAAACGTAAGTGATGTTAGTACTGAGTTACGGTTATGTTGAGATAATGATGTTACAGCCCGTTGAGGAAAAATCGTAAGTACAACGTTATGTAAAAATCGCGTGCATTAATTGACACATTAGATCTTGGACGATTAACGCACTGCAGTTATTAAGGGCAATGGAAAACAATCAGTAAATAACTACAATGTGATTTGACTAGAGTTGCAACCAATAACTGTCATTATTGACAGTTATTTATATTAAAAAACCTTAATTTTGTTGATTCTGGCTGATTAAAAAAGAACAGAAAGCACGCATATCCAGTTGGAATTTAGAACATGCTAAACGAAGTTTTACGCGATATTCATAATCAATGAGAGTTAATGGTTTCAATGAAAAAGCTTGAACATCTAAACCCTTTATGCACAGAGGAGTCCCGGACCGAACTCCAAGTCTATATCAGTACTGTTCAAGTCTAAATCTTGGCGTTAGGTCCGGGGTGGTACCAGCCAAAAATGGGGCAAATGATTTCATCAACCATTTCAGATCATTTTTATTATGAGAATCGAATTGTTTAGAACTTCTCGCATCCTAAATCGGCAGCTCGGCTTCTGTCAATGATGCTCAGAATAGAAGCCTAAACTTCAGACCTTTATATGCTGTTTTATAAGTATTTTTAAAATGCTAACTTACTTTTCAAAATAGACAAAAAGCTCGCAAAAAATACGGTTTTAATTTTTACTTTACGGCCTTCTTATATACGTCCGAGAGGTTGATATTACTGACTTACACGAATTAGATAAAAAATGGTAATGATATCCGCTGCTACTAATAATTCAGCTGCCATCGGAGATCGAATTTAGCCTCGAACTCCGAGCACTAAAATTATAAATTCTCTACAGCTCATGCTTGCGTCCAAACGCTGCCACGTGAAAAAAGAAATCTCGTTTCTTTTGAATTTAACTTGTGAACTTTCTCAAACAAAATTTTTCATTTCCCAAATAAATTAGTTCATTTCCGCCGCCTTGAATCCAGGCGGTACAGAGTCCGGGGAGGGGGGAGGTTGGTGACAATCTTTGTTGGTCTTCCAATTTGTGAACAGCTGGCTACTTTTGGATGCCCCACCGGCACTGGTTCCAGTAAATTTCTTCATCAAGTTTGGTGCAAAGGCATCTGCTGCGACAACCTGAGATTTGGAGTCAACTGCTGCATTGAGAGACGCGTGAGGGGGGTTGTTCTGCTGCGTCAAGGGATGTTTCTGATAGTTATTGTTCTCCCAAAATGCCCCCACATGATTGTGCGATTTTCTGGTGGAGATGATTGCGGGATCGTCTGAACTTATGCTGTACTGTTGCTGAGATGCACTGTTCCATGCTGAATGATTTTGCCATGATGCAGCAGCTGCGTTATTGCCCGGTGGAATATTCGGCTGTGGTGTCTGTGGTATTCCATTCGAAATTGTACTCTGGAATTGTATGTTTACATTTGGAAGAAGTGCCCGCAATTCCGCTTGTCTGTCGAAAGAATGTTGATGGCTCAACACTGCCGAAATTGGACCCGAGTCTGCTGGCTGTGAGCTGGTATGATGAAACCCATTGAAACTGTGTGAAAGATGATCATGACCACTAGACGAGCCATAGTTACCGCTCGATGGTGGGAAAGACTCAGATAGACTAGCACAGTTTAAGAGTCTCTCTTTTTGCATTAATTCCTCCAGACCCTTTTGACACTCCTCGATCGGATCAAACTCTAGATCATCATCTGGCGCCCTGTTTTCTAGAATATTGAGCAATTGAGGAATTCCGTTTTCGTAAGGCTGATTATAACCCAAACCGGAGCTAGACGGTTCACTAAGGAATCTCCTCGCCGGATCACCATACGTTTCACCCGAAAATACGGCCATCTCCCACGGTGCCGCTGTCGAGTTTGCACGTTGAAATGGGTCTGTCTTGACCTCTGGTGTCGTTGGTGGTGCTACAGTACTGCAGCCTAACGATGAGTCTAGATTGGAGAAAATTGAGAAGCCCTGAGAACTGCCACCTGTTGTTGTTACTTCTGTTCTCGCTTTTGCGGTCGCACTCGTCGTGTCTGCGGGAGAATGCATACTGCTAATATGATTTGTATCACTCCATGCATTTGAAGGCGACGGTGTTGTCCGATTAGATCCCCCAGTCCCATTAACTTGCGGACCATTTGTAGCAGTACTAAATGAAGTGTCGGCGTCGACTTTTAATGGATTCGTTACATGCCCATTGGCCTCCGAACGCAAAGTAAAAACAGTTTTGTAGCGGTCCAAGTGTCCATCAAGATTTGCTTCCGCCTCTCTTTTGAAAAACTCATCGTGAAGCTCCTGTTCATACTCTTGGTGTTTGCCTTGTTGCATATCTTCTTTGGTAAAACTAGCACGCTCATCGCCGAGTTCGTGCAGGTACATACAGTCTTGCTTGTTGCAAGTCAAAGCTTTCAGAAACTGACTGCAATATTTGGTTGTTCCCAAAGAAGCTTTCAAAGTACGGCCATCGATTTGGGTGTTATTAGTTTGCTGCACAGCTCTGAGCGCGTCATCAGATTTATAAAACGTAATATAAGCACTGGCACTATGCCCTGTTGATCCAGCGTAATTGGTATTATTATTGACTACACATTTGTGTATTTTACCGAATCTACCAAAGTACTCTGGCCTTTTGAGTGTCTCACCATCAGCGATTCGTGACGATAATCCGACTACAAATACTAGACATTTCTGTACAACTCTGACAGCGGCTAAATGCTTACGACTTTCTGCTAACTTTGCCTTCCGTTCCGATGCTTTATTTTTCTTATCAATTCTCATTGTTGTGAGCTGTTCTTTTGATAAAGGCTGAAATTGAGCTGGCATGTCACTGTATGGTTGTCTGCAAGCTGGGCATAAGCCATTCTCATCACTCTTTATTCTGTGCCAACAGAAGCGGCAAATCTGATATTCACAAGGACATGGATAAAAACTCTTATCATCGAGCTCAAAAGCGTCCAGACATAGCGGACATTCACCGTATGGTTCGAGTCTATGATCTCCCATTTTGAAATAATTAGCTCAATTTGATCTGAAAAAGCCAATTGAGACACGACATCATATCCTGAGATTGCCCGTCATCGTTCGAATTAATGTTTTGGAGAAGGCTTATAAGACAACGAAAATAGATGTCGGCATTATTTAAATATCGGAACTCTTTAAAATGTGTAATGTGTACAATTAAGTAACGCATTACAGTTCCCTGGCAGTTCGTTATACAATAAACAAGCTTTCATATTTTTGATATAAGTTCTCGATGGCAGATTAACAGTAGCAACAAACAGATAAACATAGTTAAAGAATAGGAAAAGTTAAACATAGGAAAAGAAAATGGTAAAATAAAAAATGCCCCTCTCCAACACTGGGTGAATATTGGCTGGTCCGTGTCCCTCCCAGCACTACGTCTTCATGAAGCATTTGGTATTATTTAAATCTATCAAAAAAATGATACCATATACAAACACCAGCTGAGAAAGTAAAACGAAAGACAAACAGCATTAGAAAACAAACAAATAATGACGAAAGTAGATGAGTCAAACTAACAGCCTCCCTTCTTCAACCACAGCTCCCATTGAAGCATCAAATTTTACGCCTCCTAAGCGTCCTTGTCCTACGAATGCAGAGGATGGAACTCCTTAGTAGACCAAAGCAGATTTTTGTCATTAGATATGATATGATATCAGGGTAGCTGTCTATTTTCGCCTAGAGCTTTGATGCCAGTTGTTTCAGAGCTTTTGAAGCTGATGGGCCAGCTCCACCAGTGCATGACAAGACAAGCGGACAAAATGTCGCTTTCTCAACCTCAGTTATTCTTAGTTCAAATTTCTTCCTTTTAATAGATTCATGGTTTTTGTAGGCTTCGATACTGCTTTTAGGGCAAATTTTTGCCAGCGAGTTGAAAATTTTCATATCAAAATAGTTTTCGTTGAATATTGATTGCCAAAGTCATCAGGCCTTGATATCTGATCTTGCATCATCAATTATCGTTGATTTAAGAGCGAAGGTTTCCGCTTTCAACAGGTGAAGATGTGGGTCGATATCGTCAGCAAGAAGGACATCACTTAGCAAGTTTGCAAAAGGAATCGCGAAATTCATTATTTCTCATGTGAGTGTATCCTCCTTTCGGACTGTGGAGGGCATGTGCCACAGTGATGATTTCATTGCATGCGCATAGTGATGGCATCTTCACTGGTCCACAGCCATAGCTAACGGCAACGCCATCACAAAACTCACTTTTCGTGAGTTCAAAGTGATATCGCTTCAATGGCATAAAGTTCAACCAGCTCAATACTCTCTTTTCACTAGCTAAGTCAAGTGGGTGAATCTCGTTTTTAGTTAATTCGTTCTTAGTTATCGTCTTTTTTGATTTGATACCAAGCTCTTTCTCCTTTTTCATTTTTTGTATGATTTGTTGTTGCTTTTGTTCGGCATAAGGGATAAGGTACTTGACAGCCATACAGATCAATCATATTCATTAAAACGGTTTCCAAGCTTAAGTATGTTCAGTCCACCCTCTCCTATCGGCAGAGAAAAGATATTCTGGTATTTGTGATTGCAACTGTGATTCCTTAATAAGCTAGGTAAAAGCTCATCATTAATTGATTTCTTACACCGTTTTACAGCTCTTCAATATTAGGTTTTTCGAGAGCTGAGAAAGTCAATTTATGCTTAACCGATGAAGCAAAAGATCTATTAAAATCGTGAGGTGAAACATCCAGATTAACGGCCAATTTTCTTAACAACGACTTCTGCTGTTTCAGTGATGGTTTCTACGAATTTTCTTTTCTGCATTATCAGAATCTATTACACTACCAAAAATTCTACAACCCTCAACTATTTCCACTTCGTCGTGAACAAACAAATACTGTGCGTTTTCGAAAAGATGTTCTTTGGTAATGACGTGGAATTTGTTAAGATGGTAAGAGAAAGCAGGGCTTTGTTTTTCGATGAGTTAAAAATTTATCAAGAGAACCGACAGCATTGCCATTGACCACAGGCCACTTTTGAACTGCGAAGCAATTGACAAGAACTTAATTTTGGCGGATAATCAGGTTTTGAATTTTTCTTTTGTGGATTGATGGTTTCATAAGCTTTGTGGTCGTTCATTGCTCACTAGACAATTCAAATTTGTTTTGCGCGAGTCCGGATTTTTCTCACGTAAGACATCAAGAACCGCTTTTTGCCATTTTTTTTTCAGTTAATGAAAAAAAAAACAATTTTGGCTTTTTCTGTAAGACTTCGAATGCTATTGGAAACTTTTCCCGTTGACGTGTATTAATCAAAATCCTCGTATTAATCAACAGATCGTTTTGCTTTAGGTCTGTTGATACGTCACTGGATAGTTTTTGCTTCAAAACACATGGGATGTAAGTCCCACTTTATCCACTGATCTAACGTTCTTGAAAATTTTTGTTATGTGAGGCTTGTTCCCACAATAATGAGATGAGCCACCACCATTGCCCAGTACAATGCCATTTCCGCGTTAAATTAATAAGTGACAGGTAGGACTTTATTCAAGGTATCGATGAAATTAGGTCCTGTCTTGATTCTTCGCAGCGTCGGAAAATTGCTTTTCAATGAACAACTTGTTTTTAGACCTTCCTCATAGGTTTTTTTTTTGCTTTCCTCGAGTTTCAGCCAGTAACTGCTGAGTTTAGGACAGGTTTTCTTCAAGCTTGCTATATCTGCAAATCATCTGCTGCATTACTGAGAGTTGTTGCCTCTGAAGAAATTAGAGTTTCTTTCGTTTCTCAGCTTACGTAGCGGATGTTCTCATGGTGTTCTCACCTAACGCTTTGTCCGATAATTTTAACGTGCTGATAAGCGGCGCATGAGTAACACCAAACCATCCTTCTATGACATGGTTTGATGGTTTTCAGCAGTGTGACCCCTTATGGGACATAAATAAGAGAGTTTGTTAGTGGTCTGAAAACATATGATTTACTGAAGAATGAAGAGTGCAAACATGCGGACTAAATAACAAGCAAAGCTAGCAAACAAGTAAAATTAAGCAAACAAGCAAACAAGCCTGACTGACAGCCAGGTTTGCTAGTCGCAGGATTTTTTGTTAAAAATTGAAAGTTAATTTCAATTTGG